>NC_085141.1:59529703-59672203 GCF_024139115.2 Armigeres subalbatus | reverse complement strand
TCATTAACAAAACTGCACTTTAAGCAAACGGGTTTGGTGGTCATATGGCTACCGCTTCTGCCTCATTTGCAGGAGGTCGTGGGTTCAAACCCTGGCCTGTTCCTACTTTGTATATTTTCATATATTACGCTACTCGTCTGAGTGGCGATACCGGCGTTTCTATCTGTTTTGTAAAGGGTATGCGATAACACACTAACGAACGAAAAGGAAACAAAATATATGTATGTATTCTCAACCTTTTTGTCTAACCCCTGTAAGTGAATGAACACGTTCTTTTTGCTAATAATAGTAATGTTAATTCATCGAGAATCTATGTCTTGCCCTCAATTCCCTTCTGAAACGCCCTGTCTTTCATTCGTTATTTGAGAGATATTCCAGCAGCGACCGTCTGCGTTCAATTTGATAGTGCACAAAAACAACAACAACAACAAAACAACAAAATAATTTATCAAAATAGTTTATCAAACACGATAATTTCTGCAAAATATAACCAACTGAAACTTGAGAGATATGCCCGTCTGCGACCAAAATAATTGATTGTTAAAAACGTCAATTTCTGCAGAATATAACCATCTTTATCCAACCGTCTAAGACGAATTAAGTACTCTCCATTTAATTCCACTAAGTAATTTTCGATATCTTTGCAGATACGTATTTCGACCACAACTGTGGCACGGCAAATGCTGGGTAAAGCGTACCATTGGTACTTCGCGTACCTGAAGGAATAAAATAGACCCCATCTCGCGGTCCTTAGCCTCTTACCCAGCAACTCCTATCCCTACCTCCCCGTGGTGCTGGCCGGGATACGAGCAACCTTAGGGAAGATCGGGTAACCAACGAACTATGGTCGTATGCTGACAGGGAAGGGGGAGGGGCTTTGCTCCTCTCCGGAGGTGCAAATCTTATTGAGCGTCTGTTCTCCATGTCAGGATCGGCTCACAACAGCGTCTGTTCTCCATGTTAGGGGCGGCTGATCATCGTCCGAGTGCCAGCGAGGGACTCTAAGTGAAACTGTGCACCATGGTCCACCGGAAATAAGGAGGAATGGTCCTCCGGAAATTTAGGGGTTTGGTGTCAGGCCCTGCAAGCCAGCCTTTAAAAATCATAAGCAACGAACAATCAACAAGAGAGTACGGACCGGAACCATCGGCGAAGACCACTGCGACGAAAAGGGACTAGCGATTGGAAACTCGGTTCGTGGAACTGCAAATCTCTCAACTTCAACATGTGCTCAAGGACCGTGGATTCGGCATCGTAGCGCTGCAGGAGGTTTGTTGGAAGGGATCAATGGTGGGAACGTTTAGAGGTAATCATACCATCTACCAGAGCTGCGGCAACACACACGAGCTGGGAACAGCTTTCATAGTGATGGGCGATATGCAAAGGCGCGTGATCGGGTGGTGGCCGATCAATGAAAGAATGTGCAGGTTGAGGATCAAAGGCCGGTTCTTCAACTTCAGCATAATCAACGTCCATAGCCCACACTCCGGAAGCACTGATGATGATAAGGACGCATTCTACGCGCATCTGGAACGTGAGTACGACAGCTGCCCAAGACACGACGTCAAAATCATCATAGGAGACTTGAACGCTCAGGTTGGCCAAGAGGAGGAGTTTAGACCGACTATTGGAAAGTTCAGCGCTCACCGGCTGACGAACGAAAACGGCCTACGACTAATTGACTTCGCCGCCTCCAAGAATATGGCCATTCGTAGCACCTACTTCCAACACAGCCTCCCGTATCGGTACACTTGGAGATCACCACTGCAGACAGAATCACAAATCGACCACGTTCTGATTGATGGACGGCACTTCTCCGACATTATCGACGTCAGGACATATCGTGCCGCTAACATCGACTCTGACCACTATCTGGTGATGGTTAAACTGCGCCCAAAACTATCCGTCATCAACAATGTTCGGTACCGACGACCGCCTCGGTACGACCTAGAGCGACTGAAGCAACCTGATGTCGCCACTGCATACGCGCAGCATCTCGAGGCAGCGTTGCCGGAAGAGGGTGAGCTCGATGGGGCCCCTCTTGAGGACTGCTGGAGTACAGTTAAAGCAGCCATTAACGACGCAGCGGAGAACAACGTCGGGTATATGGGTCGAAGTCGACGGAACGATTGGTTCGACGAAGAGTGCAGACAGATTCTGGAGGAGAAGGACGCAGCGCGGGCGGTCGCGCTGCAGCAAGGTACCCGGCAGAACGTGGAACGTTATAGACGGAAGCGGAGACAGCAGACCCGCCTTTTTCAGGAGAAGAAACGCCGCCTGGAAGAAGCGGAGTGCGAGGAGATGGAACAGCTGTGCCGTTCTCAAGATACACGCAAGTTCTATCAGAAGCTCAACGCATCCCGCATAGGCTTCGTGCCGCGAGCCGAAATGTGCCGGGATAAGGATGGGAGTATCTTGACGGACGAACGTGTGGTGATCGAAAGGTGGAAGCAGCACTACGAGGAACATCTGAATGACGCTGAGAGTACAGGCAGTGAAAGTCAAGGCAGCGGAGGAGATGACTACGTCAGTTCAGCGGACGATGGAAGCCAACCAGCCCCCACCTTGAGGGAAGTTAAGGATGCCATTCAACAGCTAAAGACCAATAAAGCAGCTGGTAAGGATGGTATCGGAGCTGAGCTCATCAAGATGGGCCCGGAAAAGCTGGCCACTTGCCTGCACAAACTGATAGTCAGAATCTGGGAAACCGAACAGCTACCGGAGGAGTGGAAGGAAGGGTTATATACCCCATCTACAAGAAAGGCGACAAACTGGAGTGTGAGAACTTTCGAGCGATCACCATCCTTAATGCCGCCTACAAAGTGATATCCCAGATCATCTTCCGTCGTCTGTCACCATTAGTGAACGAGTTCGTGGGAAGTTATCAAGCCGGCTTCGTTGACGGCCGCTCGACAACGGACCAGATCTTTACTGTACGGCAAATCCTTCAAAAATGCCGTGAATACCAGGTCCCAACGCACCATCTGTTCGTTGATTTCAAGGCGGCATACGACAGTATAGACCGCGTAGAGCTATGGAAAATTATGGACGAGAACAGCTTCCTTGGGAAGCTCACCGGACTGATCAAAGCAACGGTGGATGGTGTGCAAAACTGTGTGAAGATTTCGGGCGAACACTCCAGTTCGTTCGAATCGCGCGAGGGACTAAGACAAGGTGATGGACTTTCGTGCCTGTTGTTCAACATTGCGCTAGAAGGTGTCATGCGGAGAGCCGGGTGTAACAGCCGGGGTACGATTTTCAACAGATCCAGTCAATTTATTTGCTTCGCGGATGACATGGACATTGTCGGCCGAACATTTGCAAAGGTGGCAGAACTGTACACCCGCCTGAAACGTGAAGCAACAAAAGTTGGACTGGTGGTGAATGCGTCAAAGACAAAGTACATGCTTGTGGGCGGAACCGAGCGCGACAGGGCCCGCCTGGGAAGTAGTGTTACGATAGACGGGGATACCTTCGAGGTGGTCGAGGAATTCGTCTACCTCGGATCCTTGCTAACGGCTGACAACAACGTTAGTCGTGAAATACGAAGGCGCATCATCTGTGGAAGTCGGGCCTACTACGGGCTCCAGAAGAAACTGCGGTCAAAAATATTCGCCACCGCACCAAATGTGTCATGTACAAGACGCTAATAAGACCGGTAGTCCTCTACGGACATGAAACATGGACAATGCTCGAGGAGGACTTGCAAGCACTCGGAGTATTCGAGAGACGGTGCTTAGGACCATCTTTGGCGGTGTGCAAGAAGACGGTGTGTGGCGGCGAAGAATGAACCACGAGCTCGCCCAACTCTACGGCGAACCCAGTATCCAGAAGGTAGCTAAAGCCGGAAGGGTACGATGGGCAGGACATGTTGCAAGAATGCCGGACAGCAACCCTGCAAAGATGGTGTTCGCTTCCGATCCGGCAGGTACGAGACGGCGTGGAGCGCAGCGAGCGAGATGGGCAGACCAGGTGCAGAACGACTTGGCGAGCGTGGGGCGTATCCGAGGATGGAGAGATGCGGCCTCGAACCGTGCATTGTGGCGTCAAATTGTTGATTCAGTGTTATCTGTTTAGATGTTAACTAAATAAATGAAAAATGTGTGGTAGTCTTCAGTGTCTCGTACTTAAGACACTGAAGACGACCACACAGTTGTGGTCGAAACACGTATCTGCAAAGATATCGAAAATTACTTAGTGGAAATAAATGGAGAGTAGGGGAGGAGGTTCGGTTGTGGGCACCGTTCGGTTATGGGCACCCCTATGTATCTTTTGACAGATAAGAGATGCTGTCATTCTGACAACCGTCATTTGTTTGCTATAATAGCATGATGTTTTGTGCTCAATATCAAACCGGATGGACATCTCTACTTTGAACTAGAAACAAATAAATTTTTCGTACAAGAAAAACAACACGAAAGTTTTTTTTGGCCTTTTTCAAGGCCTTTAAAGGATTTAATTCAAAAAGTGAGTTCTAATGCGTATTTACACAGTAAATTTAATCTATTTTGAGGCCCAATGTCGATTGCCATCAAAATTTTAGCGCGAATTTTTTTTTCTTCTCGTTCCAAAAAGGCTGCGAAATTCGGTTGTGGGCACCTTTATTGGTTCGGTTATGGGTACCCTCATTTTATTGATAAATCATTCAATATCGTTTTACTTGTCCCTTAACTTATTTTTAATAACGTTTTAAGGCAGTTTTTATAATTAGTTTGACATAATTGTTCGAAATAATGAGTTTATTTAATATTGTTGTTCTTTGGGCATGTCTAGTCATTATACACACACTTTTTGAAACAAAGCGTTAACCGATTTGCTTCCAACAAGTTGCATTCGACGAGGAATGCTTTCCCATTGTTTCCTATTGAAAATTGGTCAGATCGAACTATGGGATCAAAATTTATGGCCAAAATATTATTTTTTGAAATGAACGAAAGGCACTATTGCCGCTAGGGTGATTAATCAGAATTTTTTTGACTGTGATGCATACCAATAAAACGTAAATCAATGAAAAATTAAAACCCATTTACCTAAAGTGCTATTTTAGACCTTTCTTATGTGATTTTTTCAACATCCTCCTTAATGCACCGAGGAAGGCATCATCACTGCTAGGTGAATTGATTTGAGTTTTTTAGTGTCTCCTGGCTATTAGAATGAATAAACTATTCCTTGTCTTTAAATTTGGGTGGTTTTTATTCATGCTTCTTTATTTTTAACTAAGTTTTCAAGGTTGCCCACAACCGAACCACAAAATGAAAATGTCCAAAAATGTCAAATTTTCTAAATTGTCGATATTTTTTTCTAAATCGATGAAATCATATTAATTTTTTTGCTAGTAGTAAGGTTATAAGTTTAGCTTTCGATTGCTATGCAAATGTCAACATAAGATCAACCAGGGCCAAAGTTATGGACCAAACACAAAAGGGTGCCCACAACCGAACCTCCTTCCCTACATTCGTCTTAGACGGTTGAAATACATTCCACTAAAAGAGCTTTATATATTTTTCATCTTTATCCACTTAAACGTATGGTCCCCTCACGATTCCCCTACTGAATTAACGCCTGCGTAAATTTAAAAACTACCACCAGTTTTTGTAGCTCAATTCATTTGTAATTGTCTTTGCCTGATTAGTTACCAGGCAGTTGAAAGCATTGTTTTTTGTAGGTCAAATAAACTTTTTTCCTGTTCTTCGCAGTAGACTTTCTACTAACTTCCGTCTAAAATTGTCATCAAATTAACTGTTCTTTTTCTCTGATGGTGTCGGAAACGATTCTTGAAAAAAAGTTTAATGAAAAAAAAGGATTGTTAAAAAAAACTGGCGGTTATGTGGAAGACGTCTCTCAAGAACAATGAAGCGACATGGTAATTGGTTGAAGATCACTGAAAATGTACTTCTACAAAGCGAAAGGACGGTTTAACCAGTATTCTAAGATAAGACCATATATGGTATAGTTGATTAAAAGCCAAGTCTGAATAAGACTATTTCTAATTTTAGGTAGTTATTAACGCCAAAAAGTACTGTTATCCAGATGGTAAAACAATTATTGAGACATCTGCTGAGATCAGTCTGTCAAGCTTACTTAATCATACTTTTTCCAGAATATTTTGAGTGGTAATATAGTGAAATACGTAATCATCAAGCAGAAGAATATGTTGAACATGCCTTCTTTAAAATAACGCGTCTGCCCGGTATAATGCGAAGGGAAGGGTAACGCCTTCTTTAAATGGTTGCGTATGCTCGATATAAGGCAAAGGGAGGGGTAATGCTTTCTATAAATGGACACGTCTGCCCGATATAACGCGAAGGAAGGGGTAATGTCTTCTTTGAATGGTAGTATCTGCCCGGTACAAATCGAAGGGAGGATATAATGTTTAAGGCGAAAGGAAGAAATGAAAGATTGTTCAGAGAGAAAATAATCTCTTTATTATATGTGGCCTGTCTGCCAGATATAATAAATTATTTGTAAAAAGCAATTGAAATTTCGAAAACTACTTCTACATATTCTGGAAGCCTTTCCTTAGCCATGCGGAAGATGCGTGGCTGCCAAACTAGACTATGCTGAAGGTGGCTGGGTTCAACTTCTGGCCCAGTCTAGGAAACTCATCGATTAGAAACTTTCACGACTTTTTTGGGCATAAAAGTCTCAACTTGCTCATCCCATGTTATACAAATGCACAAAAAATGGTTACTTGGCTTAGAAACCTCGCATGTAATAATTGTAGAAGTGCTGAATGAACACAAAGCTACTGCTATGAATATACAGCGAAATAGTATATTCCGCAAAACGGTACATTCCCCCAAAAGACTATTTTTTTTAAATTTAATACTCTTTAAATAGTTATTCGAGTCTGGATGATGTCTGGCACATACTTCTTCTTCTTCTTATTGGCATTACATTCCCACACTGGGACAGAGCCGCCTCGCAGCTTAGTGTTCATTAAGCTCTTCCACAGTTATTAACTGCGAGGTTTCTAAGCCAGGTTACCATTTGTGCATTCGTATATCGTGAGGCTAACATGATGATACTTTTATGCCCAGGGAAGACGAGACAATTTCCAATCCGAAAATTGCCTAGACCGGCACCGGGAATCGAACCCAGCCACCCTCAGCATGGTCTTGCTTTGTAGCCGCGCGTCTTACCGCACGGCTAAGGAGGGCCCCTGACTAGAGTTTCCATCCCGGGACATCCCGGGATTTAGGAAAATTCGGGATTTCCCGATTCCCGGGATATTATTTTTGAAATCCCGAAAATCAAGACAAAAAATACTGTTTCATTTCCGGTTCGCAAACAGTGTAATTTTTCTTCTTACAAAAGTTTTTTTTTGAAAACGAAACCCAACTTAGGTGATAAACTTATATTATATTTTTATACCTTCCATCAGACATGATTTTTTTCCAAGTTCGTTTATTTGGTATTCCGAGGCATGTATACGGAGCTCAGGCTTTGTGTGATGTACAATCGATTTCATCTTATTATTGAATTATTAAGAGAGGAACAGACATGAAAATATCGGAGAAAGATAATTGAACACCTTTACAAAAAATATTAGATTCCCCTATACCACTCAATGGAGGGCTACTGACTGATACTTTTTCCAGCAGCTCTCTATTAATTAAACGACAAGTATCTACAGTACAAGATCAGCTACATCTATTTGGCGCCTGCTTCCTACCCATCTCCCGTCTACAGCGAGGTTGTGTACACTAGCTGATATTCGCCTTGCTAATCTCCTCGCGCCGCCCAACATTGAGTCAGTCTTCCTGAGCTTCATGCCTCCAAAACAATTCTTGATCCAATTCATGTCCTTCCAATCGACGTTCGTACAACAAACTTTCCAGCACATGCGCAAGTATAAGTGGTCCGACCCAGATGCTCTGCCTATTTTTTTTTGCTGCTGACCAGCTCCTGACCAAAGCTTTGCTTGGACTCCTACTGACCAACTCCCCAACCTCCCACTAAATTCTGTACGGCGCTACCCGTGACTTTCGCAGCCAATGCATGATCCCACGATACCACGAGACTTATGCGCCCGATCCATGGATCCCGGACTGCGATTACGTTTCTGTAGATAATCCATCCACACTATGTTTAAGATCTGAAATCTTCCTGGACCATAATCTGTTCCAGGGTTGTTAATCGATGAATTATCGTCGTTAATTTAACGCCAACTTCGATAACGATAATGGTTGTACGATGATGTTTCGTTGACGATAAAGTGAGCGTTGATTTAACGTTATCGTTATCGAGTACTCGTTGATTTATCGATAATTATCGAGTTAACTGTAACGTATACTACAGTTAAAAGTACAAATATTCTCAAGTTGGTTTTACAAAACCTGTTTCAAGCATTACATTGCCTTCAAATATTCAGAATCGCGTTTAAATCGTGGACCTAATTGGAATTCGAGAAGGTCACCGAATTTACCAATCATTAAATTTATTACAGAGTCTTAGTTTCCAATGTTAATAATCTGAGAATATTTTTAATGTCTTTACTGTTTAGTTTGGTTTTATGAACAAAACTTCTAGATGAAGATGTAAAACACCCAGATAAACGATTATTGCATTAAATATTGTTTTAGAGTTTTATAACATATGAACTTTACCCCTGAGCATTGAATAAAATCGTTTTTAAATAAAAATAAGGAAACATCGAAAAATCCCGGGATCCCGGGATATACGAACATGTTCATCCCGAATCCCGGGACAACGAAAATGGCCGGGAAATGGAAACTCTACCCCTGACTGGAACATACAGAGTTTGTTAATTATTCTATATTGTAGATCACTTTTTAACTTAATTGCACTTGTTTCGAATATTCGTTGGTTTCTTCCACTGGTTGAATTTCCGTTTTCCTAGATCTCCAGATAATTTTGAAGAGCTTTCATGATGCTTGATAATTTCCGCTCGTGCAGCCTGTTGAGTTATGTGTTGACCTCCTGATTCTCGATGTCCGTGACTACATATTACCGTTGTTATCCTTCGAGTCATATGGAATCAATCAGTGCAATTTCTATAAAGAAGTTTAACACTTTCTTTGCTTGGTCACTGTCATCGGCTAATGCCTCTCTCATGTTCGGTTGGAGTCCAATTTTCTACGTACGGCATCGTATCCTGGGCAATTGGCTATTATATGTTTGACAGTTAGCATTTGGTTACATTTTGGGCATTTTGGTGGGTCTGTTTTTTTTTCAAAATATATGTGTGAGTTAGTTGTGTGTCTATTCGTAACCTAGTAAGTTTGATGTCGTCTCAGCGATTTCCTGTGAATACCTCTTTGTATGGAATGATTGTGCGTCCGTCATACACACGGTTTTGCTGACCCATCCGGCTCTAGTTCTTAAAAGAAATAACTGAACTATCAGTTGCTATATTATAAACAGAAGATAAATCAGCTACAGCTAACGGAAGTCGAAACAGGAACATTTGTTAAACATAATCTTACAATCTTACGATGGTGGATGGAAAAAATTATAACGCATTAACAGAAACATCTTCCTTCAAGTATGACAAAATAGCAACTTTAGATCTCACTTCTAGAATAAAGTGGGAAGATTCTAAATTCTATCACATAAAAAAAAGTTCATTCGGATCAGCATGATGGCGACTTGAACTGGGGCAGCAGTGAATATGTCCAAGGGCTTGACGATCCCTCCCCTGGCCATCTGCGAGTTGTGGGGCTTACCTAGGATGTGGTGGGGTTTGACAGTGGGCCTGTTACTCCTATAAAAAGCTGCATGTATCCACAAGTAGGCACCAAAGCGACCGTGTGCCGCTCACAGGGTTACTGTAAATCGTATCTCGTCACTAGCATTCACTCATATTTTACGATAGAGTTCGAAGGAGAACTGTAAACGATGCATCCCGAATGAAACGTACGATGGTAATTATCCCAATGATGGTGAGTGACTCCCGCATGAATACGTTTCGTGCTGTTCATGATGTTTTAGCATCGTTTTAGCATGATTTACGATGAGTGATAGATGGAGACAATCGCATTACTGAATTACCGATCAGTTTGTTTTTGCATAGCAAGTGAGCGGGTGCGAATGTCATACACGAGATGGATCGGGAAACACTTGAGCGCAAAGTAAGCGATGCGTACAAAGAACGGACCGACGAAGCGGGAGTTGGCGAAAAGATTCCGCTGTTTGGCGAACGTTGGGGTCTGTGAATACGAGCAGAAAAACTTTCTGGCAGCTAACTTTAAACGCCACTTGGTGCTTTGCCACCCTGATGCTGCACGCCGCTTAGGATTAGTGGATGAAAAAGTGGAAGGGGAAACGAGCACAGCGAAGCGATCTAAGCTACCGACGAAAGTTTTTGTCGAAACAGACCGAAAAACCGTTCTAAAAACCGCAGTAGCAAACAACAACCTCCCCATACGGTTTCCTGAATGGCAGAATATTCAGATGCTTATAGGTCCATTGCGGAAAGCGTGGAAGCTTACAATATCGCGGAATACGCTGCCAGGCTTGATATCGCGCGCGGCCTGTATATTGCGCGAAATAATATTGGAAAAGTTCGCGGATAAATTAGTGTGCCTAAAAGTGGACTCGGCGACGCGTCAATCACGATCAATCTTTGCAATTAATGCGACGATGGTTGACGAGGAAGGAGATGTGCTGATTTTTCATCTTGGTAAGCTTCGGTAACTTTGTACTGCTTTGAAGTTGAACAAATAAAAACTTTAAAAAGAATAGCTTTCAACCCTTTTATGCCCTTCACTCTCCTAAGAAACATACGTTCAAAGACTAAAAGTATTATGAACTAATGGGATAAATTGGATTTTTTTAATAAACTCCAATTAAATTTAAAGTAAAGTATATCGTAATAATACAATGTTAATTGAATTTCAATTAAATTTCAATTATTTGTTCAAAAATATTTTCACTAAATTCATTCAAGTTTTTTTGATATTTTATTTAATTTGAATCTTTTAGAAATTTTATTTAATTTTGACTCAATTTTAATTTAATTTTAATTTTAATTTAATTTAATTTAATTTTAATTTAGGATTAATTTTAATTAAATTTAATTTATCTTAGTCAGAAGTTTTAACGATTGTTTTGATTTATGAAAACGAACATTTTGAAAACTGATTTGAAACTGTTTTTGATATTATAAAGCGTCGCATGAGATGTCTGAGCGTCAGACGAAAGAAAATCTTGAAAAAAAACATAGAAGAGGAAATGAACTTGTTCAAGCTGGAATATAAACAAATACTGACCGTAACAAGCGATAACGGTAACAATATGCTTGCTGCAGTACGCTATATGAAGCACTTGATGGGAGCTTCTTTAGAAGGTGAATCATTCGCAACTCTTCTACGTATAGAGTACGAAATCCTTCAAAGCATTCGTAGCGATGATGAAGTTGATATTGTAGGCGATGCTGTCGATTTAACGGAAACTGATTTGGACACTGACGGTGGGGATTGCAAATTAGAATAATTGCTTCCGGAAGATGATGACTTCGCTGAGAAAATTCCCAACTCAGATGATACTAGGCCCGTCGAAGAAACACTCCAAGGTCTAGAAGTGGAACTCGATATACTGGAGAGCGTACGATGTGGAGCGCATACAGCCCAGTTGGCTGTATGGGATGTGCTTCGAGAATATAAGACTCGTCTGTCGAATATAAACAAAATGTGTTTGAAAATGCACCACCGAGCCAATCGTCAAACCCTGATATTTCACAAAACTCCACTACCACCGAAAGTGTGCGAAACAAGGTGGAACGTATGGTATCTATTGCTGCGATATCTTAAGACGTTGGAATGCACACCGTTGCTTGAAATTCTTAAGACTAATGATTCAGAAATTGGTAAATGTTGTTTATTCATATTTTTTTTGTACGCCGAATATTTTCTATTATTTTTCTTCACCAGATTTCTCGAAGCAATGGAACTTCATCACAAAGTTTACTGACGCATTTGAACCCATGTTCATCTTAACGGTCAAAGCTCAAAAGAACCACCTACCGGTATCGCAATTCTACGCTGATTGGCTCTATTGTCAGGCACAGTTGAAAGCGATCAGCGACACTGGTAATATCCTTGGGAAAAAGCTGCTTGCAGCCTGAGACGAGACCTGCAAAGACGCTGCTTCTTTTCTCTTGTTTTGACACTTGTTCTTCTTTTGATCACAGTTGGCTTTGACCATCGAGTTTCAACTGTTTACTTGACTGTTTCACCTAAGCCCCAGGTGGACCCTTCTGAGCACAATAAAAGTGTATCCAATTCACGAAATAGTAGATTCATTTTCATAAGGATTTTTATACCGGGAACAAAACACAGGTTTATTACTGATTATTAACAAGCTAAACGGATGGTTTGGAATACTCGTTAAAGTAAAGTCTTCGTAAAACAAAAATGATGTGGTATATATTATTTGGGATACCAATACTTTCATTCAAAAAGCTGCTGGCTGCAACTGACAGTTCGTGACAGCAGTTGACTGGCAGCAGCTGAAGTTACATTTTTTCCTCTTTGCAAGTCCCGTCCCAGCTTGCAGCCATGCAGAAACGATCGGAAACGCTCCGTGGTAGCACTCCTTTTAAAGCATGCCTGTATTTAGATCCACGATTTAATTTTATCGGTTCTAATCGCCTCACTTCTGATGAAAAGATTCAAGTCCAGGTTAGCATAATATACAAAATTGAAAACCGAAATTATTTAAAATGAATGAATGTTTTTTAAATATATATTTTGCAGAAATATTAACTGCCACTTAGCGCCCGTATCGATGACTTGACAGGGGAAGCAGACCAAGACGGACGAAACGACCTTTCCACCAACGAATCAGCTTCAGATGATTTCATCGAAATGTACCTCGCTGTGCTTTATCAGGAGGAACCCGGAAGCTGCTTCAACCAGCAGCTCAACTCAAGATTCGTTTCTTACTGATATCGTTAAACTAGAATCTCGCCCTAAAGTACCAATGGTGTCGCCCCCAGGAAGGGAAGAATTCGATATCATCAAATACTGGAAACAACGGAAAGTGTCTAGTCCCAAAATGTACCGCATTGCGATGGCTTTACTAGCGATTTCCTCAACCCAAGCGACTGTGGAAAGAACTTTCAGTCAGCTTAAGCTAGTTCTATCGGATATTAGATCTCGACTTTCCGATAAAGTGATAAAAGATATCATGATAACTTTAAAATTGAATAAGGCTTTCTGGCCCATCATGATCGAAAGGCTGGAAGCGGAACTGGAGAAGTAATTTGATTGAAAATCGCAAATATTCATAACCAATCAGTTTTTGAAGAACGATATATTTGTTTACGCATTTTTTACGTTACTGTTACTGTACTAATTACTTATTACAAAGATAACATTCTTTGCTCAGGAAAATATGAATTTTAAGTCATAAAATAAACAGAAAAAAGCAAATTTTACAAATGTGTGTATGTATACCATTATTTCCTTTCCTTGTTTTTTGGCATTATACCCTGGGACATTACTGCCTTACAGACTAGCATTGATTGTTTACCACCTAATATTGAAGCTATTATTATTTAGATATTAATGATTATTATTGTGGGCTTCGTGGCCGTGCGGTTAGCGACATCAATCGTTTAGACGCATGTGCTAGGGAGTGTGGGTTCGATTCCCGCCCCGGTAAGGAGGAAACTTTTCGTGATCGAAAAATTCTCCACTGGTCCACTTGGTGTTATGTGTCCTGTCCGTTGTAATAGATTATATAGATATATATTATAATGATAAATAGATTATAATGAAGGTGCCCTCCTTGCCCAGTAGGAGTGCCCAGTTCATATTACACCCGATTCTTTTTTTACACGGGGGATGCGTTCCGTGTAAAAAAAGTTTTCAGTTCAAAATTTGAAAATCCGTGTAAAAAAAGTTTTATGATTTCTCAACAAATCATGCAAAATGGAGCAACTTTGCAAAAAAAATTGTGGGGTTTTTTTACACGGCCGTGTAAAAAAAATCCGTGTAAAAACAGAATCGGGTGTACTTATTTCTACTTCTTCTTATTGGCATTAAATCCTCCACTGGAACATTGCCGCCTCACAGCAGTTCGCATTCAGCACTTCCACAGTTGTTAACCCTTTCTTTCCCATGGTAGCTGTACAGCTCCATCAAATGTTGCACCTTCCAACATTCAGCGAATTATTTCAACAACAAAAAGCAGTATTTGGCACAACTTTATGGTATCATTAGACTGCAAATATAATCAATTATGTGAAAAAATAGTGAAACTATTGAAAACAATGAATTAACTTTTGATTTACAATCAAAAACTTTTTTTTTCGTTTTCCACTAATTTTAGCTATGCCAAAAAACTTTCGTTCTAGCATTTTTTCATAGATTCCTTCCTATTAAAATATTTGAAAAAAGTCGTGGGAAGGAGAAGGTTTACTTGATAGTTTCTATTATAAGGTAATTTTTTACCGAACTTTCAACACTTGAATCTGTTCGGTACTTCAAACTATTACCGAACGTTCACTGCCGTGGTAAGCATAGTTGTCCCATATCGTTTTTTTGTGATGCCATTCTCATTGTTCTAGAAATTATTTCTTCATCAGACATCATTGCTAGACTTACCACCATTCTACCATTTAAATGGATTGATGATACTTTTAATGACTGCCAGGGCAACGAGAAGGACATCATCTAAAAATGGCATGGGACAACTATGCTACGGACGGTAGCATAATAAACACAGTTTTCCGATTCAAAATTTTATCTTATGATATCACACTCGATACACAGTATAAGAAAAGTCCAACCCCGTACCGCTTACCGTTTTTAATTAAATTGCTTCTAGAATTTTCGAGAAGAGTTTCAAAAACTCCTGCGTTTGATTTCCCGTGCGAATATTTTTAACACCAACTTTATTTATTTTTGATTTGATATTATAACTTTGTTTTGCCTTTCTCGTATACTAAGTATACGGTAAAGGCTATATGATCGCTCCAAAAACAAACTTTTTATAGAAGGCCCGGAGACCCATAGTGTTATATACCAATCGACTCAGTTCGACGAATCGAGGTGAAGTCTGTGTGTGTGTGTGTGTGTGTGTGTGTGTGTGTGTGTGTGTGTGTGTGTGTGTGTGTGTGTGTGTGTGTGTGTGTGTGTGTGTGTGTGTATGTGTGTGTGTGTGCGCAAAACTACTCAAAAAATGTCACTCATTTTTCAGGCACTTATCTTCAACCGATTTACTCGCAACAAGTTGCATTCGACGCAGAATACTCTCCCATTGTTTCCTATTTGGAATTGGCCAGATCGGACTATGGGATCGAAAGTTATGGCCAAACTACAAATTCATACGAAAAAATCGCGTAAAAAAAGTCACTCATTTCTCGGGCACTTATCTTCAACCGATTTGCGCGCAACAAGTTGCATTCGACGCAGAATCCTGTCCCATTGTTTCCTATTTGAAATTGGCCAGATCGGACTATGGGATCGAAAGTTATGGCCAAAATACAAACTCATATGAAAAAATCGCGTAAATGTCATTCATTTTTCGGGCACTTATCATCAACTGATTCGCTCGCAACAAATTGCATTCGACGCAGAATCTTGTACCATTATTTCCTATTTGAAATTGGCCAGATCGGACTATGGAATCGAAAGTTATGGCCAAAATACAAATTCATACAAAAAATTCGAGTAAGATATGTCACTCATTTTTCGGGCACTTATCCTCAACCGATTTACTCGCAACAGGTTGCATTCGACGCAAAATCCTGTCCCATTGTTTCCTATTTGAAATTGGCCAGGTCAGACTATGGAATCGGAAGTTATGGCCAAAATACAAATTTATACGTAAAAATCGCGTAAAAAATGTCACTCATTTTTCGGGCACTTATCCTTAACCGATTTGCTCGCAACAAGTTGCATTCGACGCAGAATCCTGTCCCATTGTTTCCTATTTGGAATTGGCCAGATCGGACTATGGGATCGAAAGTTATGGCCAAAATACAAATTCATATGAAAAAATCGCGTAAAAAATGTCATTCATTTTTCGGGCACTTATCATCAACTGATTCGCTCGCAACAAATTGCATTCGACGCAGAATCTTGTACCATTATTTCCTATTTGAAATTGGCCAGATCGGACTATGGGATCGGAAGTTATGGCCAAAATACAAATTCATACAAAAAAAATCGAGTAAGATATGTCACTCATTTTTCGGGCACTTATCCTCAACCGATTTACTCGCAACAGGTTGCATTCGACGCAGAATCCTGTCCCATTGTTTCCTATTTGAAATTGGCCAGGTCAGACTATGGAATCGGAAGTTATGGCCAAAATACAAATTTATACGTAAAAATCGCGTAAAAATGTCACTCATTTTCGGGCACTTATCCTTAACTGATTTGTTCGCAACAAGTTGCATTCGCTGCAGAATCCAACCCATTATTTCCTATTGAAAATTGGCCAGGTCGGACTATGGGATCGGAAGTTATGGTGAAACTACTTTTTTAATGGAAAAATCACAAAAAATGTCACCTATTTTTCGGACACCTAACCTTGATCAATTTACACGCAACAAGTTGCATTCGATGCAGATTCCTGCCCCATTGTTTCCTATTGAAAATTGACCAGCTATGGCTAAAATGCAAACTTTTACGAAAAAATCGCGTAAAGAATGTCACTCATAAATATCTTCAGAGTATTTGCTCGCAACAAGTTGCATTCGACGCATAATCCTGTCCCAATGTGTCTTATTGAACATTTGCCAGATCGAAATATGGGATCGGAAGTTATGGCCGAAACACCATTTTTGCCTTTTGTCTACAAAGTATACGAAAAGGCTATACCGTGCAAATTCATAATTCGGACACTTTTAGACAAATTAAGAATTTAATCACAAGCTACTAACCATGTCCATCCAAGTACAGTTTAATCCGAAGCATTCTATTCTCAAGTTAATATTCGTTCGTCGCAGTCTATAAAATGCACTAAAACTAGAATTCTTCGACTACTTTTAGAACCAAACCTCGGACACACGCACGCACTGTTTCATATTTCGGACACGTTGGACAGCTAATTTCCACAGAATATTAAATGCAAATGTTTATTTTTCTTGTTAATTTATTCTGTTTGCCTTTCAAATAAACAATTGCTTCGTAACGATATGGCTAACTGTGCCCCAAATATTACAAAATTACTTCCAAACATGTAGCCTTCCGGACGAGAAAGTTGAAACATTTCTGTGAAATATTTCAAAAAATCTTCCATAAAAATTTGGATGTCCGAAGTTTGTGTGCGTCCGAAATATGAATTTGCACGGTATGTTCGCTCCAAAACCAAACTTTTACAGAAGGCCTGGAGACCCATACTGTTATATACCAATCGACTCAGCTCGACGAACTGAGAGGATGTCTCTGTGGGTGTATGTATGTGTGTGCAGTGCGCGCACCAAAAGTGCGAAAAGTTTAGCTCACTTTTTTGGTACTTATCCTACGGATTCACTTGCAACAAATTCCATTCGACGCGGGATCCTGTCGTATTGTTTTCTATTGAAAATTTGGAAGATCGGACTATGGGCACAAAAAATATGGCCAAAATGCTTTATGTTATAAAAAACATGCAAATGTGATATCCTTAAATTATATAACTGGGTTATTTTACCTGGGTAACAAGGGTATGTACATCAAAAAGATTGGAAAAGGAAAAATTGTAGAAATTCTTATTAGCATATTGTAGATCAAGTTGAAAACCGAAACGAGATCTCGCGATTTCAACTGGATCTACAATATCTTTGCTTAAAATAATCCAATTTTCATATAACGGACAAAGAAGTTTTTCTTTTTACTCCTAGCTACTAGCTCATCTACTTTCAAGCAAACACATTTTACGAAGGTCGAGAAAGGCACCATCACCGCTAGGTGGATTAATCTGGTTTTTTTTTTTACGTGAGGGTAAGCCCTCGAGGAAGTCTCGACATAGTAATTCAATGATTGTAATAATAGAATAACATTGATTTTTATTAAGGCAGCACCTAAAGAAAACGCATTTTCTCATACATTTAGCATATTTTCCCTTATAAATCTCTCGCTCGTTGACCGCCCGCTAAAAAAACACAAGAATTGCGCAACTGATCGCTGCATCCTATCCTCTAATGGCACATTACATCAAGATGTCTGTCATTTCTATATATCAGGATCAGTAGCCATAAACTGAAAGGATACATATTATAACATTTAAGTCGGTTTTTATGCGGGGAAAACGTTCCGGTTTTTATCCGGGGAATCAGAGCTGCGTATGTCACAAAACCATGTGAAATAAACCAAAATTAGTTTTCGTGTGTGAAAAACCATTTAAAATACAAACCCGAAATCCGCCTAAAAAGTCGCATACCTACGAAGCGACTCGTGTAAAAAGCGACCCCAGCGTCAGGTTAAATATTACATCGGCGCGCTTCGAATTCTCCGGCGGCGTCGTCCAAACCAAGATTTTTTTATGTACAGGTTATCCGACTTCGTCAGTAGATGGGAATAACCAGCGCGAGGGGGGACATATATTTTCAGTGCAAAACGTAAACAAACGAGCATAAATTCCATACAAAAATCCAAGATGGCTGAGTTGACAAGTCGGATAACCTGTATACATAAAAAAATCTTGGTCCAAACATTGCAGCTCTCCATAATGGCCCGTTTACATATGAGCTAGTTCTAGCGGACAATGCATTATGCAACAATACTAACACGAAATTAGCATAATGTAAACGCTTACTAGCGAGGACAATTTCTGTTTACATTGTGCTAATATCGCGCTAAACAATTTTGTAGGAGACGGTGGCTTTCTTAGTCGTATGTACACTAATCCCGTGAAAAGGGGACAAATTAAATCAACATGACGGTTGTAATTGCTAGAACGGCATAATAGAAGACGAAAGCTTCCCAAATCACACCAACATAGCGCATAAATCATATACTACATCGTTCTACAATATACTGGTTATGTCCTTCCAACAGAGGGCAAAGCTATACTAAAATATCACATTTTTTTCCAATCATCATCACTCGCGTTTCGTTTGGGTGATTCATCACTCGTGATGGAAGCCAGAAATGAATTCGATTGCATGAATAATCGCTGATATAGTTTTCGTGCAGATACGAATAGCTGGCGAGTGTCGTTCGTTTACGAATTGCAAAACCCGGAGAATGACAGAAGCGTGAACTAAAAAGCAACCCGATACTGATGGTTTTAATAATCGGGTATCATGTTCTCGAATGCAACGAACAAACACGAAGGAAATCTGCCGCATTCTATTCTGAATGGCTTCACACGTGAAAGATGATGCTATAAGGGAATCAGTAACCCTGACCGCTCATAGCGCACAAGTCCAAGTCCTGGTGTCAGGTGGGACACAAAACAGACCTGATACGACCTCCCTCCGACGAGACAGGAGGTTTGCGCAGACCCAATAAGCTGCCTGTAAAACCAATAATTACGGCAATATAAGATATAATACGTTTGCATCTGTGGTGACGATATCGAGATGTCGACATCAATTCTTCGATGTACTTGGGCTCATTAATGACTGCCGAAAATAATACCAGCAGAGAAATTCAGAGACGCATAGTGGCTGGAATGGAAATCGTATGTACTTTGGACTCCGCAAGACGCTCCGATCGAATAAAGTTCGCCGCCGTACCAAAATGACAATCTACAAAACGTTCATTAGACCGGTAGTCCTCTACGGACACGAGACCTGGACGATGCTCGTGGAGGACCAACGCACACTTGGAGTTTTCGAAAGGAAAGTGCTGTGTACCATCTATCGTGGGGTGCAGATAACGGACAGTATGTGAAGGAGGCGAATGAACCACGAGTTGCATGAGCTGCTGGGAGAACCATCCATTGTTCACACCGCGAAAATCGGACGACTGCGGTGGGCCGGGCACGTAGCCAGAATGTCGAACAGTAACCTGGTGAATATGGTTCTCGACAACGATTCGACGTGCAAAAGAAGGTGAGGTGCGCAGCGAGCGTGGTTGCGAGCGTAGACTGCGTGGTTGGCGACGTGTAGCCATGGACCGAGCCGAATGGAGAAGACTTTTATATACCGCACTGGCCACTTCGACCTTAGTCTGAATAAACAAAAATAATAATAACGACTGGTTCTCTTGTATAAAATTCTGGATTTGAAAACCGATTAGGTAATTTACAATAAAGCGCATTTTCAATCCCTTACAACAAAACAAAATTAACATATATTAAATTGAGATGCCATCAATGATTTTACCATTTACATCACAGATCGGATTTATTTTCTAGGATTTTCCTCATGTTTCGTTCTGAAACAGTTTAAATGTGCCCTATAAACATCGCACTTTAGTTTGTTTATCGAAACGTTTTAAGGTCTCTTCTCCTACTAAGTCGGAGGTGTCAATTTAATTTTTCGTCAATCTGGGTATTGATTTTTTCTTCTCGATTTTTCTGGGACAAAATATTGAGACCCATGCATTTGATGGCTTTCCTGCATTATTGTCATTAAGTTCATAACATTTCAAACCAGGACGAAGACAATGCCTTTTTTGTGTATCCATGAGACGCAAATATTCTGAAATGCACTTTATTTAACCTTTGCTGATCTCCATTTGCCTCAAAAACTCTTCCAGTCAAAACCAACACTCCAGTTGTATGAGCCTTCACTGCACCAGGACGACGACGGCAGGCAGAAAGCCTCCAAAATAACAGATGGCTCTCCCTGGATGTTTACGGACACCGCACGTACAATGCGGACAACATCGAGTGGTTTCGTGTCTGGGATCCTACTCCGACTTGATGTGTCTAGAGCTCTAACGATAGTCGGGGAAGGAGAAGCAGCAAAACACTGGAACACAATTACACAATTTCTCATCATCAGATTTAATTCAGTTCCTGGTCGAGGTGGATACCACAACCGATTCATCTGAAGCGAAACGGAACATTGTTCATTTTGTCTGTGTTTTATCAAAACTTTGGTTGGATGAGTAGACCGCAAACGCCTTCCATGTACAGCTCCGGTCGTCTTTTCCTACGTTGCAGGCTTGGTGAGAATAAAATGGGGTAGGGAGATTGCTTGAATCCAATTTTGGATTCGGATCCTTTCTCAGGATCACCGACGATGATGAGGCTGATGATGATAATGGCTTGAACAGCGAGTAGTAGGAATGTGCAGCATTAGCTTATCCCATTCAGGAAGCACCTTACTCTTCATGAAGGTTGGGACGCACCCTAGGAGAAGCAGTCGGAGAGGTCTGACTGACGAGATAATGCACATGTTGCTGATAAATTAGAAATTTATGGAAATAGTACAAACACAAACAGAACTCTTAGCTGAGGAATGTCAACCTGCTTGCTGCTTGCCCCGAGTTTTCTGAAACGGGTCACAAAGTGGAACTAATGGGACTTGCTTCGTCGCAAAATACTTACAACAATCGAATGACATGCGGCTGCTTGCTTGGAATTTGCTTCCGGAGGCACTCGGAATGCAAACCTTCTACCCGTTGTCAGTGCTTGATAAGGAAGCATCACCAGTGACGGACATGCCGGCACTTCGGGTCGAGGTGCCGGATTGTGAATAAATGATCCGGCCCTTCCGGGTCCGGTGTATTTCGAGAAAACGAAGTTAATGTTTTGGTCTGCTGTCTGGCGAGGGGAACGTGTACAAAGGATAATGGATGAGTGGTATTATTTCGACCTCAGGACATCAATCCCAGCACATTGCACAATCTGGTTGGGATGCAACGGTTTTTCTAGCTGAAATCGTGCACCTACGATGCTATACAAAGCATGTTTTTTTTGCAGGCACCTTCGATTAGAATGCCTAGATTACAGTTAGCTCATTGCTAGTATCTCGTTTTTGTCAAGGGAGACAGAGACTCAATTCAGTAATAATAATCTAATATGAGTTTTGCCTTTCTCTGTCAACAAAGTGTTACCGAAAGGCTCGTAAACCCGTAGTGTTATACATTTACCAATCGACTCAGCTCGATGGACTGAGATGGTGTCTGTCTGTGTGTGTATGCGCACAAAAATAACTCACTCATTTTTCAGGCTCTTATCGACCGAGTTGCATTTAACGGAGAATCCCTTTGTTTCCTATTGGAAATTAACCAGGGCTCAAAAATGTTGGAAGAAAATACTGTTTTGTGCATTTAGCACGAGAAAAGCAAAATTTCCGCAAAGAGGATGACAAATGGGTTTTTTTTTTAAACATTTAGAATTGCTTTTAGGAAAACTCTTCTAGAGTAACGGGGTGTAATGTTAGCCTAGGATGTACGTTAACTCATCACGCAAATTAATCAATAATTTAGAGAAAACACATCGTGTGGTAAGATGCGCGGCTACAAAGCAAGATCATGCTGAAGGTGGCTGGATTCTATTCCCGGTCCGGTCTAGAAAATTTTCGGGTTGGAAAATTTTTCGACTTTCCTGGGCATAAAAGTATCATCGTGTTAGGTTAGGCGGTATTAGTCTCATGCTATGTAAATGCAAATATGGCTCGCAGCAGTAACTTGGCTGAGGAAATGTTCAATGAACACTGAGCTGCGAGGCGGCAACGCCCCAGTTTTAGATGTACATATTCTGCTGTATGGAATCCACAGAGAATCTATTTTTAAACTTCCATTATTATTGTCGTTGTCGGGCTACCTCATCGTATGATCAGTATCAATTTTCCCTTGTCGTGAGTATTTTATGTCTTTATTAAAGAGATTTGGGGCCCTCCTTATCCGTGCGGTAAGATGCGCGGCTACAAAGCAAGATCATGCTGAAGGTGGCTGGATTCTATTCCCGGACCGGTCTAGAAAATTTTCGGGTTGGAAATTGTCTCGACTTCCCCGGGCATAAAAGTATCATCGTGCTAGCCTCATGATATACGAATGCAAAAATGCTAACTTGGCTTAGAAACCTCGCAGTTCATAACTGTGGAAGTGTTTTTATGAACACTAAGCTGCGAAGTGACAATGTCCCAGTGAAGGATGTACTGCCAATGAAGTAAATTAGAGAGCTTTGCACCCCTGGGCTGGCTCACTTCTTAAAGACAAAAGATCATTGCATCATCAGGCAGTAGTGACGGTAGGGCGCATTCCCCAAAACGCCACCGCATAGGCTGCGCATCTGGTGACTGACGAGGGTTCGATGGGGTAATCGAACCCATGATCATCCGCTTATAAGGCGAACGTGATTATTTTGTTCTACTGTCTGCGGTCGAAAAGTTAATTAATTGATGTGCGATCGGTGCTGAACAGCCTGGAGACTCGCGTTACTTTGTTCTGCTTTGTGCAAAAAAAAACTACACATTACACGCGGCCTACCGATCCAGTTACATAGGTAATCAAACGAATTCTCTAATAATATTCATGCATGATGGCACTATACCCCTCAATTCAACAAACTAAGGGTATGCGATAAACCACTTTTTCCTAACGAAACGAAACGAAACGGAATTAAAAATGTCTATGTTGATTCGAAACGGATCGAAACGAAATATATATTAACTTTCGAGACTTCGAAACGATACGAAATCAAGGTCCATTTAATTCGAAATTTAACGAAACGAAACGAATGTTTAATTTTTTTCCGCGGAATTTTTATTGAATTGATTTTACATTATGTACACATACTGGCTGGGCATTTGCTAAGACAAGACAAGACAATTGATTTTACATTATGTACACAATTCTGATTTAATTTTTTCGAAGTTAAATAACTGCTTAGCGACCAATAGAGTTATAGTAACAGAAGAAGCAGTCTGTGAAAAATCGCCGCGTTCCCGTTTATCATTAGCGACTAGCTTTATGTACCCGGCCTTGCTCGGAATTGCCAGTTTGCTTCGCAGTTTTTTTTACAATCGGAAAATGATAAAACCAATTGGTCAACAGGGTAATTGTGTTTACTTATTCATACTTTATCATTTGATTAAAAGAAGGCTTTTGGAAACATTGACTAATTTTGAAGAAGGGATCGTGGGTTTGAAATGCCTTATTCCGGGCAAACGTTTTTTTTTCTAAAGAATAAAAAACATCCATCGATGCCATATTCCGGGCAAACGCATATTTTTAAAGAAGGGATCACACCCACCATTGCCTTATTTCGGGCAAATGCTTACTTTTAAAGAAGCAATCACATCCACCATTAAGAAGGAAACACATTAATCATTGATTTTCACTGGGCATACCGATGAAGGGTAACAATTATCATTGTTTTATACCCAGCAAATGCTTGCTTTCTATGCAAGATTTTTCTGATGCTGTTCTTAATTATCCCAAATGTCCTTCATGTCGAATGACCTTAGGCCAAATAGTGTTATGTTAATGGCCTGCTTCATTCAAGGATATGTCATTTTCAGGGAAATGTCATATTCTGGGATATGTGTATCGGGAAGTATCATTTTTGGGAAATATCATTTTCGTTAAAGTCATTTTTGGAAAAATGTTATTACCGGGAAAATGTTATTGTCGAGGATTTGCTATTTTCAAGGGATTCGGGCAATTTGTTTTAGGAGCAAAGTACAATGTCAAAGAACCTCGGATGTACTAAATAAAAGGGATTTTAAATTAAGTCGTTTTCTAAACATACCCAACCCCAATAACCCCCACCCCCTCCTCCCATTCCAAAAGTTCCTTCCAGGATCTCTACAATAGTTTCCTTTGGGTTTACGTGTTTACGTGTTTGGTTTGAATTTACCCATGCGATAAAAAGGTATACTAAACTGTTCCTTCAATAAATATATAATCCCTCTCATTCAGCTATGACACTTCTACCCAGTCTGATATAGTCTTCCTTAGACAGATAATATGGGTTCCAAATTTGGTGGACATCGATTAATGGGTTCAGAAGTCATGCTGAATTGATCGACAACTAAACAATACCCCTCTCCCACACCCTCCCCCTTTTAAAATGACTTACCCATATCCACTAAAATCGCTTCCTTAGGACAGACAATATTTGATACAAATTTGGTTCAAATCGGTCATGAGGCTCAAGATTTACATTGAGTTGATCGATTGCTAAACAATACCCCTCCCCCCATACCCTCCCTCTTTTGTATAGAGCATCCTTAACCTCCTTATGACAAAGAATTCGTGTTCCGAATTTCTTTGAAATCGGAAAAGGGGTTCAGAAGTTACACTGAGTTGATCAGTAAGTAAGGAGTACCCCTCCCACCAAAACCTCTCTCTTTTCTAAAGAGTATCACTAACCGTCGTCTCCTAAAGAATTTGTGTTCCAAATTTGGTTGAAATCGGCCAAGGGGTTCAGAATTTACACTGAGTTGGCCGATAACTGAGCAATACCCCTTCCCCCACACCCTCCCCCTTTTTCAAAGAGCATGCTTAACCCCCCTATCGTCCCCTCTGTAAGATAAAGAATTTGTGTTCCAAATTTGGTTGAATTCGGCCAAAGGGTTCAGAATTTACACTGAGTTGATCGACAACTACGTAATACCCCTCCCTCCACACCCTCCCCCTTTTTCAAAGAGCATGCTCAACCTCCCTATCGTCCCCTCTGTAAGATAAAGAATTTGTGTTCCAAATTTGGTTGAAACCGGCCAAAGGGTTCAGAATTTACACTGAGTTGATCGATAACTAAGCAATACCCCTGCCCCCACACCCTCCCCCTTTTCCAGAAAGCATGCTCAACCCCCCTATTGTCCCCTCCTTAATATAAAAAATTTGTGTTCCAAATTTGGTTGAAATCGGTCAAGGGGTTCAGAATTTACACTGAGTTAATCGATAACTAAGTAATACCCCTCCCCCACACCCTCCCCCTTTTTCAAAGAGCATGCTCAACCCCCTATCGTCCCCTCTGCAAGATAAAGAATTTGTGGTCCAAATTTGGTTGAAATCGGTCAAAATCGATCAAGGGGTTCAGAATTTACACTGAGTTGATCGATAACTAAGCAATACGACTCCCTCCACCCCCCCCCCCTTTTCCAAACAGCATGCTAAACCCCCTATCGTCCCCTCCTTAAGATAAAGAATTTGTGTTCCAAATTTGGTAGAAATCGGCCAAGGGGTTCAGAATTTACACTGATTTGGTCGATAACTAAGCAATACTCCTCCCCTACACCCTCCCCCTTTTCCAAAGAGCGTGCTTAACCCCCCTATCGTCGTCTACTTAACATAAAAAATGTGTGTTCCAAATTTGTTTAAAATCGGTAAATGGGTTCAGAAGTTATGCTGGAACATACATACAAACATACAAACATTGAGTTTTATATATATAGATTACTAGCTTTATGTACCCGGCCTTGCTCGGATTTGCCAGTTTGGTTCGCAGTTTTTTTTCACAATCGAATAATAATAAAACCAATTGATTAACAGGGTAATTGTGTTTACTTGTAGATATTTCATCATTTGATTAAAAGAAGGCTTTTGGAAATATTGACTGATTTTGATGAAGGGGGTTTGAATAGCCTTATTCCAGGCAAACGTCTATTTCTAAAGAAGGGAAAACATCCACCGATGTCTTATTCCGGGCAAACGCATATTTTTAAAGAAGGGATCACACCCACTATTGCCTTATTCCGGGAAAATGCCTACTTTTAAAGAAGAAATCACATCCACCATCCAGAAGGAAACACATTATTCATTGTTTTTCACTGGGCAAACTATGATTCCGATGAAGGGTA
This sequence comes from Armigeres subalbatus, assembly GCF_024139115.2. Taxonomy (NCBI): domain Eukaryota; kingdom Metazoa; phylum Arthropoda; class Insecta; order Diptera; family Culicidae; genus Armigeres; species Armigeres subalbatus. Next base: position 59,645,598 of record NC_085141.1, on the reverse strand, counting down.
ACAATTATCATTGCTTTATACCCAGCAAATGCATGCTTTCTATGAAAGATTTTTCTGATGCTGTTCAGTATTATCCCAAATTCACTTCATGTCGAATGACCTTAGGCCAAATAGTGTTATGTTAATGGCCTGCTTCATTCAGGGAAATGTTATTGTCGAATATTTGCTATTTTTGAGGAATTGTTTTCGGAGCATTGTACCATGTCAAAGAACCTCGGATGAACTAAATAAGAAGGATTTCAAATAAAGTCGTTTTCTAAACAATACCCAACCCCAACATCCTTCCGAAATAATATGAACATCCTCCCGAAATAAATAATGACTAAGAAATACCCCCCCTCCCTCACACCCTCCCCCTTTTCCGAACAGCATCCATAACCCCCTATCGTTGTTTCCTTAAGATAAAGAATGATTGTTCCAAATTTGGTTGAGATCGGCCAAGGGGTTCAGAAGGTACACTGAGTTGATGGATGACTAAGAAATACCCCCCCTCGCTCACACCTTCCCCCTTTTCGGAACAGCATTCATAACCCCCCTATCGTCGTCTCCTTAAGATAAAGAATGAGTTTTCCAAATTTGGTTGAGATCGGCCAAGGGGTTCAGAAAGTACACTGAGTTGATGGATGACTAAGCAATACCCCCTCTCCCCCACACCCCCCCCCTTTTCCGAACAGCATCCATAACCCCCCTATCGTCGTCTCCTTAAGATAAGGAATGAGTGTTCCGAATTTGGTTGAGATCGGCCAATGCGTTCCGAAGTTATGCTGGAACATACATACAAACATACATACAAACATACAAACATTGAGTTTTATATATATACTAGCTTTATGTACCCGGCCTTGCTCGGAGTTGCCAGTTTAATTCGCAGTTTTTTTCACCATCGGAATTGGAATAGGTCAAAAGGATAATTGTGTTTTCTTATTGATATTTCATCATTTGATTAAAAGAAGGTAGATTACATTTGAAAACATTGACTGATTTTGAAAATGGGATCAAACCCAAAATCGCTTTATTCCGGGCAAACGTCTATTTCTAAAGAAGGAAAAACATACACCGATGCCTTATTCCGGAAAAACGTCTATTTTAAAGAAATGATCACATTTACCGTCCAGAAGGAAACACTTTAATCATTGCTTTTCTCTGGGCAAACCATGATTTCGATGAAGTGTTGAGTTGATCGATCCCTGTCATCTTCGCCTTCTTAAGAAAAAGAATGTTTGTTCCAAATTTGGTTGAAATCGGGCAAGGGGTACAGAAGTTATGCTGGAACATTGGATCATTGCATACCTTGCTTTTATTTATTAATCTTGAATCATTATCATATAATTATCATACCTTTTAAAATTTGGAATAAAGGTTACTCGATTATGGATCACTATGCAATTTGATCATTCATAATCATCAATCATTAATCATATCGATCGTTAATCATTAACCATACACATAGTGTGTCAACATTTAATCACGATCGGTAATCGTTAATCATAATCCAACGGTTTTTTCATCTATTATTCATAATCGTTAATTATTGTCAAAAATGAATTTAATCATTAATCATTATCAGTCATCATTTTCAAAAAATTATAATTCATTAATCATAATCTTTAATCATAGAGTTGAATGATTTAATCATTTAATCTGCTTAGAACACTGAATTGCCCGTTTTCTAAAGACAACCGCTTTCCCTTTACCCTTCCTCTTTTCTCAACGGCCATTTGTTATCTTCTCCTAGGGATAGAAAATGTGTGTACCAAATTTGGTTGAAATCGGTACAGGGGTTCAGAAGTTACACTAAATTGCCCGTTTTCTGAACAATACCCCTCCCTTCAGACCCCTACCCCCCTTGTCCAAGCTACCCTCCCCTACGATCGGCTCCTCATAGTAAATATGTGTACAACATTTGATTGAAATCGGTCCTCGGGGTTGGGAGTTACTCTTATTTGCTCGTTTTCCAAAGATAACACCTCCCCCTATACCCTCCCCTTTTTCCAATGACCATCCCATCCCCTTTGTTATCTTTTCCTTATGATGTAGAATGTGTACCAAATTTGGTTGAAATCGGTACAGGGGTTCATGATTTACTTTGAATTGCCCGTTTTCTAAACAAAACCCCTCCCTCCAGACCCCTCCCCTTTCCCAAATCCCTCCCATATGATTACCTCCTCGTAGTGAATATGTGTACAAAATTTGGTTGAAATCGGTCCTGGGAGTTGAAAGTTACACAGAATTGTTCGTTTTCTGAACAAAACCCTCCCACCACCCCTCCCCTTTTCTACATGACCATCCCACCCCTTTGTTAACTTCCTCTGAGGATAGAGAATGTCTGTACCAAATTTGGTTGAAATCGGTCCTGAGAGTTGAAAGTTACACAGAATTGTTCGTTTTCTGAACAAAACCCCTACCACCCCTCCCCCTTTTCCAAATGACCATCCCACCCCTTTTTTCAACTTCCCCTGAGGATAGAGAACTTGTGTACCAAATTTGGTTGAAATCGGCCAAGTGGTTCAGAAGTAGTTAGCGAACATACATACATAGATTGGTTTTTATATATATAGATATAAGATATATATATATATATATATATATATATATATATATATATATATATATATATATATATATATATATATATATAGATATAGATATAGATATAGATAGATAGATTATGTGATTATGCTGAAGCATACTTCATATTGACTTATCAATGTGGTTTTATGGTATTGAGCTAACTCAAAACCAGAAAATTAATGCATAGATTTTAATTTTTTATCTAGTGGGAAACTCATTTAGATATCTGCTAGGCATATACGCAGATAGAGAATTGTTGATAGCATACATTTGCTCGCTAGACGAATTCTCTGCACCTTTCTAATATGCACAAATATAGGTAATTCAAATTGTGTTTCAGAAATGTGATCACAAAGATTTTACGGCAGCAGTTTGTCAGGTATGAAGAAATAGTTTTGCCTTTATAGTACAAAACCTTGTAACAAAACGATATCATTCCCTTCCAAATTCAACCGAGCTTCCAGAGACCCATAGTCTTCATACAATCAACTCGACGAACCAAGCTATTGTCTGTTTGTCATTGTATAATTGTTTGTGAATATGAGGCATGCAAAAAATGTTGTCGAATTTTCATCCTTAGTCGACTACAATTGAACGCAATAAACAGCTGCTATGGACAGTATGAGCCAATAATGCCCTTACAGGTGCATACAGTCCATTTAGTGTTAGAAGAGGAAACTTATTTTGACACTTATTCTTAAAAGAGACCGAGGAATGCTCGCATCTCCATGAGCGTCACGGGAAAGGAACCTTTGGTTTGTTGAAAAGGTAATTCAAGTGAAGCCACCTTGGTAAGCGACTAAATATTTATTGTTTCATTTCATTTATTTAGTTAACATCTAAACAGATAACACTGAATCAACAATTTGACGCCACAATGCACGGTTCGAGGCCGCATCTCTCCATCCTCGGATACGCCCCACGCTCGCCAAGTCGTTCTGCACCTGGTCTGCCCATCTCGCTCGCTGCGCTCCACGCCGTCTCGTACCTGCCGGATCGGAAGCGAACACCATCTTTGCAGGGTTGCTGTCCGGCATTCTTGCAACATGTCCTGCCCATCGTACCCTTCCGGCTTTAGCTACCTTCTGGATACTGGGTTCGCCGTAGAGTTGGGCGAGCTCATGGTTCATTCTTCGCCGCCACACACCGTCTTCTTGCACACCGCCAAAGATGGTCCTAAGCACCCGTCTCTCGAATACTCCAAGTGCTTGCAAGTCCTCCTCGAGCATTGTCCATGTTTCATGTCCGTACCGGTCTTATCAACGTCTTGTACATGACACATTTGGTGCGATGGTGAATCTTTTCGACCGCAGTTTCTTCTGGAGCCCGTAGTAGGCCCGACTTCCACAGATGATGCGCCTTCGTATTTCACGACTAACGTTGTTGTCAGCCGTTAGCAAGGATCCGAGGTAGACGAATTCCTCGACCACCTCGAAGGTATCCCCGTCTATCGTAACACTGCTTCCCAGGCGGGCCCTGTCGCGCTCGGTTCCGCCCACAAGCATGTACTTTGTCTTTGACGCATTCACCACCAGTCCAACTTTTGTTGCTTCACGTTTCAGGCGGGTGTACAGTTCTGCCACCTTTGCAAATGTTCGGCCGACAATGTCCATGTCATCCGCGAAGCAAATAAATTGGCTGGATCTGTTGAAAATCGTACCCCGGCTGTTACACCCGGCTCTCCGCATGACACCTTCTAGCGCAATGTTGAACAACAGGCACGAAAGTCCATCATCTTGTCTTAGTCCCCGGCGCGATTCGAACGAACTGGAGTGTTCGCCCGAAATCTTCACACAGTTTTGCACACCATCCACCGTTGCTTTGATCAGTCTGGTAAGCTTCCCAGGGAAGCTGTTCTCGTCCATAATTTTCCATAGCTCTACGCGGTCTATACTGTCGTATGCCGCCTTGAAATCAACGAACAGATGGTGCGTTGGGACCTGGTATTCACGGCATTTTTGAAGGATTTGCCGTACAGTAAAGATCTGGTCCGTAGTCGAGCGGCCGTCAACGAAGCCGGCTTGATAACTTCCCACGAACTCGTTCACTAATGGTGACAGACGACGGAAGATGATCTGGGATATCACTTTGTAGGCGGCATTAAGGATGGTGATCGCTCGAAAGTTCTCACACTCCAGTTTGTCGCCTTTCTTGTAGATGGGGCATATAACCCCTTCCTTCCAGTCCTCCGGTAGCTGTTCGGTTTCCCAGACTCTGACTATCAGTTTGTGCAGGCAAGCGGCCAGCTTTTCCGGGCCCATCTTGATGAGCTCAGCTCCGATACCATCCTTACCAGCTGCTTTATTGGTCTTTAGCTGTTGAATGGCATCCTTAACTTCCCTCAAGGTGGGGGCTGGTTGGCTTCCATCGTCCGCTGAACTGACGTAGTCATCTCCTCCGCTGCCTTGACTTTCACTGCCTGTACTCTCAGCGCCATTCAGATGTTCCTCGTAGTGCTGCTTCCACCTTTCGATCACCACACGTTCGTCCGTCAAGATGCTCCCATCCTTATCCCGGCACATTTCGGCTCGCGGCACGAAGCCTTTGCGGGATGCGTTGAGCTTCTGATAGAACTTGCGTGTATCTTGAGAACGGCACAGCTGTTCCATCTCCTCGCACTCCGCTTCTTCCAGGCGGCGTTTCTTCTCCTGAAAGGCGGGTCTGCTGTCTCCGCTTCCGTCTATAACGTTCCACGTTCTGCCGGGTACCTTGCTGCAGCGCGACCGCCCGCGCTGCGTCTTTCTCCTCCAGAATCTGTCTGCACTCTTCGTCGAACCAATCGTTCCGTCGACTTCGACCCATATACCCGACGTTGTTCTCCGCTGCGTCGTTAATGGCTGCTTTAACTGTACTCCAGCAGTCCTCAAGAGGGGCCCCATCGAGCTCACCCTCTTCCGGCAACGCTGCCTCGAGATGCTGCGCGTATGCAGCGGCGACATCAGGTTGCTTCAGTCGCTCTAGGTCGTACCGCGGCGGTCGTCGGTACCGAACATTGTTGATGACGGATAGTTTTGGGCACAGTTTAACCATCACCAGATAGTGGTCAGAGTCGATGTTAGCGCCACGATAAGTCCTGACGTCGATGATGTCGGAGAAGTGCCGTCCATCGATCAGAACGTGGTCGATCTGTGATTCTGTCTGCAGTGGTGATCTCCAGGTGTACCGATACGGGAGGCTGTGTTGGAAGTAGGTGCTACGAATGGCCATATTCTTGGAGGCGGCGAAATCAATTAGTCGTAGGCCGTTTTCGTTCGTCAGCCGGTGAGCGCTGAACTTTCCAATAGTCGGTCTAAACTCCTCCTCTTGGCCAACCTGAGCGTTCAAATCTCCTATGATGATTTTGACGTCGTGGCTTGGGCAGCTGTCGTACTCACGTTCCAGCTGCGCGTAGAATGCGTCCTTATCATCATCAGTGCTTCCGGAGTGTGGGCTATGGACGTTGATTATGCTGAAGTTGAAGAATCGGCCTTTGATCCTCAACCTGCACATTCTTTCATTGATCGGCCACCACCCGATCACGCGCCTTGCATATCGCCCATTACTATGAAAGCTGTTCCCAGCTCGTGTGTGTTGCCGCAGCTCTGGTAGATGGTATGATTACCTCTAAACGTTCGCACCATTGATCCCTTCCAACAAACCTCCTGCAGCGCTACGATGCCGAATCCACGGTCCTTGAGCACATCGGCGAGTATGCGTGTGCTCCCGATGAAGTTGAGAGATTTGCAGTTCCACGAACCGAGTTTCCAATCGCTAGTCCCTTTTCGTCGCAGTGGTCTTCGCCGATGGTTCCGGTCCGTACTCTCTTGTTGATTGTTCGTTGCTTATGATTTTTTAAAGGCTGGCTTGCAGGGGCCTGACACCAAACCCCTAAATTTCCGGAGGACCATTCCTCCTTATTTCCGGTGGACCATGGTGCACAGTTTCACTTTAGAGTCCCTCGCTGGCACTCGGACGATGATCAGCCGCCCTAACATGGAGAACAGACGCTGTTGTGAGCCGATCCTGACATGGAGAACAGACGCTCAATAAGATTTGCACCTCCGGAAGGAGCAAACCCCCCTTCCCTGTCAGCATACGACCATAGTTCCCACCGGGGTTGGTTACCCGATCTTCCCTAAGGTTGCTCGTATCCCGGCCAGCACCGCGGGGAGGTAGGGATAGGAGTTGCTGGGTAAGAGGCTAAGGACCGCGAGATGGGGTCTATTTTATTCCTTCAGGTACGCAAAGTACCAATGGTACGCTTTACCCAGCATTTGCCGTGCCAATATTTATTGTACGCGAAGTTATTTTGAAAACTCGAAGATGAAAACCGTGTTTCAAATCAACCCAACGCAAAATCATTTGCTTCGTTTAATAATAATGTTTTCCTCAGACTCTTCTTAACTCTTAAGAGGTGCTTGATTATGCGCTTAAACCTGGTGAGAGGTGAGGAAGTTGGGTTTAATGAAAAGAGGCGCTCCACTATGTGTGGTCGGATATCATGAAATCATGGCATTAATAAATAACTCCTTAGGGTTGCCTCATAGAAGTTTGGTGTCTTCCACAAAGTTGTTGCATGATAAGTAGGCCTTCATATGGTAGTAAAAAATAGTTCGGAACTCTCCCGCTAGGGCGGCGCTTCAGCTAACTTTTTATATACTTTTCTGAAGGAACCATCGTTGAATTTGATTTTGATTTTGATTTTGATTTTGAAATACAATGCGTTTTATGTGAAAATTGTTATTTTATATCCAAAACTTTTAGCTTAATTTTGTATCTATGTGCAATATTTATTTCCGCATAATTTTCTGTATCTCGGAGAGCAATATATAGTAGTGTCTGAGCTGATTTGACCTATAAATAATTTGGAGAACGCCTTAATTATTGTGAAATATTTGAAAATATGAGAAAATATCGATTTATTTTCCCACTCCCTCCACTTCCCACTTAAATTTTATCTCGGATATAATCTTTGGGTTGCAAAGAATGCAACGGAGGAGAATTTGGTTGCAGAAACTTGCCGCAAATCTTCCATAATGCCTTAACATTTATTTAGTTCCACATGTGTTTGACGGAAGCCTGTCACTTATTCAATCAAAGTAGGCCGTAAAATTCATATTATAATGAGCACATACACTTTCTGGGCCGCGTTTAAGCTTCGCTTCAGTTATTTTGCAGTTTTATTTTAAAATAGGGGGAATGACGGCTTTGGCAGGTTTTGTTCTATTAATGGCAGGGGGGTTTTTTATGACTGATTATGCTCAAATTTGGCCTAAACATTCTTTGCATATCAAAGAATATTGTGGCCAAATTTAATAAAATTTGGTCGACAAAAGCCCCCCTGACAATAATAGAACAAAACCTGCCAAAGCCGTCTTTTCCCCTATATAGGTCTGGAATTTAGTTAAAAAATCACTAAATGGTACTACAGATTTAGTTCTCTTGAGGTTGAAGCTCGTACATTCTGAACAGATTTCTGAACAAGAAAGTTTTATCTTATCCATATTCTTAACAAACTCTGAGTAGTTCACATAAAAACGTTGTTATTATTTAACGTTGTCCGTAAATCTATGCTTAATTCGAGGAGTTTGCAAATCATAAAAAATTGAAAATGTCTATTTGACAAGATTCGTCAGAAATGCCATCTGGTGTTAGTATATTTGGTGATATTCTATTGCACTAAATCGTTGAAAATGGGCTCTCATGAAGCATCACCGGAAACTGTGACACAGCTCTTAGTTCTAAAGAAAATGATTACGTTCTTTGATGATTAATATACATGTTTATATTGTGTTTTGCATAAACCGTTCGTATGTCAACGTTAAATAAATATTAAGATATTTAAAACTATTATTAAAACATAAAAATTTCTATTGCATGGCACCATGCAATAGACTGCTAGTTTGCAGTCCAACGAATTCGTAGCGTATGTTAAATTGAGCGCAAAATCATACTGTTGAACAAATGAAAGTAGGTTGTTTGAAAGTTACGGCAAGTTTCTGCAACAAAATTCCCCTCCGTTACATTTTTTACAACCCACAGATTCAATCCGAGATAAAATCTCCGTGGGATGTGAAGGGAGTGGGAAAATAAACCGATTTTTCTATATATTTTTGAATATTTTATAATAAATAAGACATTTTTAGGTTGTTTATCGGTTCAATCGGGTCAGACCCTACCATATATTACTCTCCCGGATACAGACAAATTTTGCGGAAATAAATATTGCACATAGAAACAAAATTAAGCTAGAAATAATCAAATTTTGGATATAAAATCACAATTTTTACATAAGATGCATTGTATCTCAAAATCAAAAGCCTTTTCAAAGATGGTTTCTTCACAAGAGTTGCTCATAATACTGAATTCTTGAACTTTGCTGAAGACACCATCATCCTATCACGCTCATATAAAAAGTTAGCTGAAGCGCCGCCCTAGCGGGAGAGTTCCGAACTATTTTTTTACTACCATATGAAGACTTATTTGGTAGTCCAAAAAGTCGCAAATGCATTGCCTTTGAGTAGTCATATAAAAATATTACTAAGAACACATAATAAAGCTTTTTTGAAAAGTCGTGAAAAAATGGATATCAAAAAGTGCCTGGGCAATACGCCCCACCGTAACCAAAGACGTTTCACAGGCTTTCATTAGTATTTTATCAGTCCCATAATAAATAGGTTACAAATCCTTATGTGCTTGACATTAAAAAGCCAACATTGGTCTATTTAAGCAGGTGTGAATTACATTTCAATATTTTCCATACGATTTGGATGCAACTGCTGCAGGCTCGCTGCGCTTGTGTCCAGTTGGTAAGGGCACATCGTCCTGCCTACACTGGGGAGCTTTGGCCAGTGAAACATGTTTTCGAAAATCGTTACATTTTTGAAGATGAAAAAAAAAATTAATTTCATATTAACCACTGAGAAAAGTTATTTTGTTGCCCAACTGAGTGTGCAAGTGTAAATTTTGCGTACAGTATGCTAGCGTCGTTCCAGAATGTTCAGCAAAGAAACATGAAAAGTTACATCAAAACTGTAACTTTTTGTATTTTGTTATTATTTCCATTATGTAATACAAAAATACTTCCACATTATACCGGGGCGCATTATACCGTCTTACTCTAGCTACATAAGCTATCGTGTACACGGCCTAACACGAAGCCTATGGCACTTTCCGTGTTATCTACCCTCTCTATTTCAACAGTTCTGGATGCTCTTTTGGCATACGTATGAAATTGGTATCCAGCCCATCGCAGTCTGCCGTGTATTTTAGGTATACCCAAATACAATATTTTAAAATTAAAAACTTTTTTTTCATCATCATCAAAAGTTATCGGAATCGCAGATTTGCAGCCATAAGCAGCTGGATTTTGTTTTAATGCCTTCCGGGAGGACCAAAGAAAGACGTAGGGGTAGTCGCTAAGCGAAGCTTTGAGAAACTTTTTTTGTATACAATTTTTTTAATGAAAAAAATAATTTTTTTTCGTCGGGTCATATTTGGATGTTTAACTTCCTATTTTCCCACAAGTTACCCGTCCTTCGAAAGTCCATGAAACAAGCTTCCAGAAACTTTTTAAAGAGTTGGAAAAAAGCTACTATAGTCGAAGATATTGGCAGCTGAATAATGCATTGATTTTTCAAGAACTAAAAAGTGTCTGGTTCTGATGCCTATATCTTGATAACCATATGGCTTAGAGTGCTGATATTCTGGAGTTTGATGCTCCAAAACATTAGCATTTAGTAGGTCAACTTGAATTACGAATCGGAGAAAGTCGATATTTTTATTTTCGGCCACCTGATTCCCCATAGTGAACTGGTGCATGCGTTCCTATTATGGATTAATCAATTTTGAGGATAATAACAAATGTTTCCTGTTCTAAGGAGCAGGAAGTAGAACCTTTCGCTTGATATATAAAGTCCACCCACATGCCTTTTACTTATTTTTCAAAAATAGTTGTTCTTATGTATGGCGACAATTGGTACACCGACCTTACTATTTAGTTAAAGGCTGAATGTAATTGAACATTCAACGACAAATGATCAAGAGAATTCAATTGCTCATTCCACGTCGAGCATCCGTGCGAGACGGTTGTAAGTCCGCGTACGGTCTGCTTCTCATTCGGTTTTTTTCCTGAAGTACAGGTAGTGGTTTTTTTCCGAAAGTGTTTTGAAGCATAGTGCTTGAGTGGAAGTGGTGCTTAGCTGTAGCAGTTAAGTAGCCATTTCGTTGGTTTTGCAACTACGCAAAACTTTGCAGTTTATTCGGCGTCCATCGCAGGCGCAGGCATCATCGTCCCACGCCGACAGTCATCATCCATCGTGCGTCTCCACCAACACATACGCTGCCGTCCTGCCACCATCCGATCCATCCACCCAGTTGCAGTGTTGGGTGCGGCGAGAACACCAACAATAGCGTGGTTCGCTTCGACCGCACCACCGGCGAGTGTCCATCGAGCTAGTGTGTGCTGCCAGAACTGTTAGCCGGCAACACAGCAGTGTGAACGCAAGTATTTAATTGAGCTCCCTCTCATTGTTCCCCTCTTCTCCATCTTATTGGAATAGTTTTTCTTTCTTTTTACTCGTCTTCCCCTCTGTCCCAAATCATTATTTTGTTTGTGTGTGTGTTTTTTCTGCCCTTGTGATAATTGTTTAGTCTTAAAATAGATTGTGCCTCGCTGCAGCGTCGCATTTCGTGTCCGCAATGCGCGAAGGCGAAGTTGGCGGGGGTACTTCGTATTCCATATCAGACATTCCGTTGCATTGTTCCAAACCCAAACGAAATGGACACCAGCAACGCTAAAATTTCCTCTACGAGCCCCCGTCCCAAGGTCTACCCTCACGACTCTAGTAGGCCGTATGTTGTTTTCTTTCGACCCAAAGGCAAACGTTTGAATATCAGCCAGATTAGCAAAGATCTGGAAAAGCGATTTTCGTCTGTCACGACCATTGACATGGTTGGGTCCAGTAAACTCCGTGTCACGGTCAGTGATCGCAAACAGGCCAACGAGATTGTCACCTGTGAGCTTTTCACTCTCGAATATAGGGTGTATTTACCGTCAGCAGTGTGTGAGATCGCGGGGTGGTGACGGAGGGAAGTATGACATGCGACGATTTGAAACAAGGTTTCGGTCGTTTCAAGAACGTTTCTTTGCCTCCTGTTGCGATACTGGATTGCAAACAAATGTATTCGGTGTCGCAGGAGGGAGAGAAGCGGAGTTATTCCCCGTCTGACTCTTTCTGCGTCACTTTTTCCGGGTCCGCACTGCCTGACTACGTAGTGATTGGCAAACTTCGTCTACCTGTTCGGCTGTATGTACCGAAGGTGATGAATTGTGTTAATTGCAAGCAGCTGGGCCACACCGCTCAGTACTGTTGCAATAAACCTCGCTGTGCATCATGCGGAGAGAAGCATGTGGAGGGAGCGTGCAAGACGGCACCGAAATGTGTCTATTGTAACGAAAGCCCTCCACATGCTCTTGAAGCTTGCCCAACGTACATACAGCAGCGAATCCACCAGAAGCGGTCTCTTCAGCAACGTTCTCGGCGAAGTTACGCCGAAATGTTGAGGAAGGCCGCTCCTCCACTCGTTTCTGACACCATCTACTCGTCTCTTCCTTTGGACGATCAAGGTAGCTCCGACTCCGAGGTTGGAAATGGGGTTCCCTTTGTTTTCAATGGCTCAACGAGGAAGAGAATAAAACAGAGCCAGCGACCCTCGAAAAAGCCTAGAAAACAGCCTCAAAGTGAGCCCCAATCCAACATGGTCAAATTCAAAGCGGGAGGAAATACTCAAAAACGATCAACTTTTGTGGTTTCACATCGGGATGATCGAGAGTTTCCACCGCTTCCGGGAACATCTAAAATCCCAGATACCCCAATTTTTGCGATTTCTCAGCCAGAAAGAGAGCATACAGAGCGAGCAGAAGAACTCCCGAGCGCTCCAATGTTCACACTTTCTGGCATCGTGGAGCTCATCCTCAACTTCTTTGATGCTTCCGACCCCGTGAAGAACATGGTCAAAACTGTTCTTCCTATTCTGACTCCTCTCCTGAAGCAGCTGGCTTCGAAAATGCCCCTCCTCGAGTAATTTGTATCCTTCGATGGCTAACTTAGTCAATAAGGGTAACATGATTTCGATTCTACAGTGGAACTGTCGAAGTATTCTTCCAAAATTAGATATTTTCAAATTTTTAGTAAACAAATTACAATGCGATGCTTTTGATTTATGTGAAACTTGGCTCACACCATATGTGAACCTTCATTCTCCTGATTTCAACAAAATCCGCCGCGATCGGGCAAATCGTTATGGAGGGGTGCTTTTAGGGATAAAAAACAGCACTTATTCTATAGAGTCGATCTTGTACCGATGTCTGGCGTCGAAGCTGTCGCATGTCAGATAACTATTCAAGAAAAAGACCTTAGTATCGCCTCGATATATCTTCCTCCAAACACCGCGATATCTTGTAGAGATCTCTCGCACATCTGCTCGGTTATGCCCGAGCCACGGTTGCTCCTGGGAGATTTTAACTCCCACGGAACAGGCTGGGGGGAACTGTACGACGACAACCGTTCATCAATGATATACGACCTCTGCGACGACTTCAATATGTCAATTTTGAATACAGGAGAAGTTACACGAGTGGCTCCTCCAGCAAGAGATAGCCGTCTAGATCTTTCCATTTGTTCGAGCTCATTATCGTTGGACTGTACTTGGAAGGTGGTCCAAGATCCCCATGGTAGTGATCATTTGCCGATCGAAGTTTCGATTTCCAATGGACATAAGCAATCTGCTTCCATCGATCTTTCATATGACCTCACGAAGCACATCGATTGGGGCAAATATGCGGACGCCATCAGCGATGGCATACAGTCGATAGAAGCACTTCCCCGCGGGAAGAGTACAAGTTTCTATCGCAGTTGATTCTTGAAAGCGCTCTTCAGGCACAGCGTCGGCCGGTGCCAGGAGCTTCGGTTCGTAGGAAACCCTACAGTCCGTGGTGGGACATCGAGTGTACGCAACTTTATCGCGAGAAATCCGTCGCGTTCAAAGAATTTCGGAAACACGGGGCGATCGTTCTTCACAAACGATACACTGCGCTCGAAATCCAGTTCAAGAAACTGGTCAAAGTGAAAAAGCGCGGATATTGGCGCACTTTTGTTGAAGGTTTATCGCGCGAGACTTCAATGAAAACTCTGTGGACCGTCGGGAGAAGAATGCGCAACGCGTCGTCCGTAAACGAAGATCGTGAAAGCTCGTCGCGGTGGATACTTGACTTCGCAAAGAAAGTTTGTCCGGATTCGGTACCGGTGAGGCAAGAGCTACGTGATGCTTTTGCTGACAGGGATGATATGGATCGTCCATTTTCGATGATTGAATTCTCACTTGCTCTCCTTTCATGTAACAATTCCGCTCCAGGGATGGATAGAATCAGGTTCAATTTGCTCAAAAACCTCCCAGACGTCGCGAAGAGGCGCTTATTGAACTTGTTCAATCAGCTACTGGAGTGCAACATTGTTCCGGATGATTGGAGGGAAGTGAGGGTGATAGCCATCCAGAAGCCCGGAAAACCCGCGTCGGATTGTAACTCGTATCGCCCCATCGCGATGCTGTCATGTCTTCGGAAGCTGTTGGAGAAGATGATTCTCTTCCGGCTAGACAAATGGGTTGAATCGAATAGTTTGTTGTCAGATACACAATTTGGTTTCCGCAGGGCAAGGGAACGAACGACTGTCTTGCGTTGCTTTCTTCAGAAATTCAGCTTACTTTCGCTAAAAAGAGCAAATGGGCTCAGTGTTTTTGGACATTAAGGGGCTTTTGATTCAGTTTGCGTCGATGTCTTATCTGACAAACTCCACGAGTGCGGACTTTCACCAATTTTGAACAATTATTTGTACAATTTGTTGTCAGAGAAGCGTATAAGTTTTTCTCATGGTGACTCGGCAACTTCACCAATTAGCTACATGGGTCTCCCCAGGGCTCATGTTTGAGCCCCTTCTTTAATTTTTACGTCAGAGACATTGATGAATGTCTCATGCCAAATTGCTCGTTGAGACAGCTTGCAGATGATTGTGTTGTATCCGTTTCAGGGCCAACATCGGTTGATCTGCAAGGACCGTTGCAAGAAACTTTGGACAATTTGTCTACTTGGGATTTAAAGCTGGGTTTCGAATTCTCTCCGTAGAAAACTGAGATGGTTGTCTTTTCAAAAAACATAAGCCGGCAAAGTTCTGCTCCAACTGATGGGTAAGACAATCACTCATAGCATATCTTCTAAATACCTCGGGGTCTGGTTCGACTCGAAATGTACCTTCAGGAAGCACATTGTGTATCTGACACAAAATGCCAGAAACGGATCAACTTCATGCGATCAATAACCGGAACATGGTGGGGAGCGCATCCCGAAGATCTTATGACGTTGTATAGAACAACCATTTTGTCGGTCCTCGAATACGGTAGTTTCTGCTTCCAGTCCGCGGCTAAAACACACATGCTGAAGCTTCAAAGGATTCAGTACCGCTGTCTCCGTATCGCGTTAGGATGTATGAATTCGACACATACAATGAGCTTGGAAGTACTTGCGGAGTACTGCCACTAACAGATCGTTTCGCGGAATTATCGCTCCGGTTCCTCATCCGCTGTGAGGTTCTCAATCCATTGGTCATTGATAACTTCGAGAAGCTGCTCGAACAAAACCCTCAATCTCGATTCATAAGTATTTACCACTGGTACATAACGCTGGAGGTAAGCCCTTCTTCGGTAGATACCAATCGTGCTAACTTCTTCGACTCTTACAGTTCCTCTGTTACTTTTGATCTGTCCATGAAGCAGGAGGTTCATGGAATACCAGACTTTCTGTGTGCGGAGGTCATACCTCCATTATTTGCAAGCAAATACGGGCACGCCAGTGAGGAGAGAAGCTTTTTTACAGACGGGTCAAAAATTGATGACTCCACTGGTTTCGGTGTTTTCAACGTTTTCATAGCGCCTACTTTAAGCTCAAAGAGCCTTGTTCCGTGTATACTGCTGAGCTAGCAGCTATACACTATTCACTCGAGCAAATCGCATCCCTACCTCCTGACCACTTTTTCATCTTCACCGACAGTCTAAGTTCCTTGGAGGCTGTTCGGTCAATGAAACCAGTTAAGCACTCAGCGTATCTTCTAAATGGGATACGGAAAGCTTTGAGTGCCTTATCACAACGGTCTTACACAATCACCATGGCTTGGGTCCCTTCTCATTGCTCGATCCCGGGAAATGAGAAAGCGGACTCTTTGGCTAAGGTGGGCGCTATGGAAGGTGATATTTACGATCGGAAAATCACCTTCGATGAATTTTTCACATTAGTTCGTCAGGAAACCTTGAACAGCTGGCAACAGAAATGGACAAATGGGGAGTTGGGTAGATGGCTGTATTCAATTCGCCTGCAGGTGTCGAAGCGTCCATGGTTCAAAAAATTGAATATGGGACGAGACTTCATTCGAACCATGTGTCGTCTAATGTTCAATCACTACACTCTAAATGCACATCTTTTCAGAGTGGGGCTCTCGGAAGGAAATCTCTGTGTTTGCGGCGAGGATTATCAGGACATCGATCATGTCGTGTGGGCGTGCGAGGAGCATCGTGGCCCCAGATCTGCGCTAACTGAACATCTCCGGGTCCGAGGAAAACAACCAAAGCCTATTAGGGAAGTGTTGTCGAGCCTTGATCTCGAGTACATGTCCCTGGTCCACCAATTTTTGAAAGTTGCTGATGTAAAACTGTAATTATTGCCTGCCCATTCCCTTGTCTGTCGTACCCCATATCGAATGTCTTCCTCTTGTTGTACATTTCCATGTCTGTTGTTAATCCCTTCCGTATGTCTTCCTCTCGTCGTTGTCTCCCAAAAAAAGTTTGTTTGTCCCGTTACAGATGTAAAAATGCGAGGAATGTCAACTTTGTGAACATCAGCATCGTAATTACTTAAGCACCCTAAAATCCTTTCCTTTCCTACTGTATTATTGTATTCCCTAACCTCGACTAAACCGCGAGTCTTTCGGTTCCCCAAAACTAACACTATGTATAAGAATCAAGAAATGTATTGTTAAACTTGATTTCGGCTCCGTAACGCTTCACGGCAAATGAGCCTTCCAAATAAACGAAATATAAAAAAAAAAAAAAATTCAATTGCTGTTTCCACACTGATATTCTTCCCTTCCTCTTAAATTACTAGCCTGGCAGGAGGAAGGGAGGTTGTTCAATTAGTGGTACGACTTACACTGCATGATTAGGAAAACAATCTATCTATCTATCTATCAATATATATAAAACTCAATGTTTGTATGTTTGTATGTATGTTCCAGCATAACTTCTGAACCCATTGACTGATTTCAACCAAATTTGGAACACGAATTCTTTATCTTTAAGAGACGACGATAGGGAGGTTAAGCATGCTGTTTGGAAAAGTGGAGGATGGGGGGGTTAGTTATCGATCAACTCAGTGTAACTTCTGAATCCCTTGGCCGATTAAAAACAAATTTGGAACATACATTCTTTATCATAAGGAGACGACGATAGTGTGTTAGGGATTTTCTTGGGAAAAGAGGGAGGGTGTGGGGGAAACTAGAGAGGCTGGGAGGGACTTTTGGAATGCGGAAGGTTGTTGGGGTTGGGTATTGTTTAGAAAACGAGTTAATTTAAAATCCCTCATATTTGGTTCATTCGAGGTTCTTTGACATTGTAAAATGCTCCGAGAACAAATTGTCCGAGTTCCTCAAAAAAAGGCAAATCTTTTACAATAACATTTTCTCGGTAATAACATTTAACCAAAAATGATTTTAACGAAAATGATATTTCCCAAAAATGATACTTACATATCCGAGAAGATGACTTTAAAAGTAGGCATTTGCCCAGAATACGACAATGGTGGGTGTGATCCCTTCTTTAAAAATTGGCGTTTACCCGGAATAAGGCATCGGTGGATGTTTTACTTCTTGAGAAATAAACGTTCGCCCGGAATAAGGCTATTCAAACCCATGATCCCTTCTTCAAAATCAGTCAATGATTCCAAAAGCTTTCTTTTATTCAAATTAATAAGTATCAATAAGTAAACACAATTACCCTGTTGACCAATTGATTTTTATCATTTTCTGATTGTGAAAAATAATAACTGAGAACCAAACTGGCAATTCCGAGAAAGGCCGGGTACATAAAGCTAGTATTTTATAAAGGATAATTTTTCTCGGTAGTCAGAAGCATGACTGAGAGAAAAGCTTATTGTATGATATACATACCACGATTTTTACAGGAAGTGTTTGTTTTGTTAGGAAATTAGTTGTCGAAATCATGTACGTCCAAATCACAAAACGCCCCGATGTTGGAAAATCGATTTTTTCATATGATATCGATTCCTAGAAAAGTTTCCAATAGATTGGTAAAAAAAATTGAAAATTTGTTAATAAATGTACGATTTCAGTGCCTAATAATACTGAAACATAACGTTTTTCAGTGACGCTCTAATTTTACCAACTTGTATCCCTGTATCGAAAAGGAAAAAGAATTGTACTTCAAAATAAATGATCTAGGCTTTAAAACGAACAGTGCAAAAAATTCTGCTCCTTTTATTTACATCAGCTAAACGATTTTACAATCTTAATTCGGTTAGTGTCACTTGGTAATAGCAATATATTTGCATATTCAAAATGACATGTCAATTTGTCGAAAAATGCACGCCAGAGCCACAGGAGTGCGCGCTTTGAAATCACAGGGATATAATATGACATTTTGAAAATTAAAATATTACTCTATTAGTTGCATTTACTAAATTAAGATTATATGATCGTTTAGATGGGGTTGTGGGCAGCAGGGACTATGTCCAAGGGCTTGACGATCCCTCCCCAGGCCATCTGCGAGTTGTGGCGCCTGTGGGGTTTGACAGTGGGCCCTGTTAAACCTCTATAAAAAGCTGCATGTATCCGCAAGTAGGCTCCGCCAAAGCGACCGTGTGCCGCTCAAAGCGCACAAGCCCAAGTCCTGGTGTTAGGTGGGACGCTAAACAGCCCTGACACGACGGCCCTCCGACGAGACAGGAGGTTTGCGCAGGCCCAATAAGCCGCCTTTAAAAACAACTATTACGAACGACATAGAAGATAATACGACTCGATACAATCGGCAACGACCTAGGCGACGAATAAAGGATCACGATTGGAAGCTTGGAACATGGAACTGCAAGTCGCTAGGGCTTCGCAGGTTGCGATAGGATAATCTACGATGAATTACATCCCCGCAACTTCGATGTCGTAGCGCTGCAGGAAATCTGCTGGACAGGACAGAAAGTGTGGAAAAGCGGGCATCGAGCGGCTACCTTCTACCAAAGCTGTGGCACCACCAACGAGCTGGGAACCGGCTTCATAGTGCTGGGAAAGATGCGCCTACGCGTGATTGGGTGGCAGCCAATCAACGCAAGGATGTGCAAGCTGAGGATAAAAGGCCGTTTCTTCAACTATAGCATCATCAACGTGCACTGCCCACACGAAGGGAGATCCGACGACGAGAAAGAAGCGTTCTATGCGCAGCTGGAGCAGACATACGATGGATGCCCACTGCGGGACGTCAAAATCGTCATCGGTGACATGAACGCTCAGGTAGGAAGGGAGGAAATGTATAGACCGGTCATCGGGGATAGTCTGCATACCGTATCGAACGACAACGGCCAACGATGCATAAACTTTGCAGCCTCCCGCGGAATGGTAGTCCGAAGCACTTTCTTCCCCCGTAAGAATATCCACAAGGCCACATGGAAATCACCTAATCAAGTAACGGAAAACCAAATCGACCACGTTCTAATCGACGGTAAATTCTTCTCCGACATCACGAACGTACGCACTTACCGCAGTGCGAATATTGAATCCGACCACTACCTCGTTGCAGTATGTCTGCGCTCAAAACTCTCGACGGTGATCAACACGCGTCGGAGTCGTCCGCCGCGGCTTAACATTGGGCGGCTACAAGACGATAGACTAGCACAAGACTACGCGCAGCAGCTGGAAGTGGCACTCCCAACGGAAGAGCAGCTAGGCGCAGCATCTCTTGAAGATGGCTGGAGAGATATTCGATCCGCCATTGGAAGCACCGCAATCGCTGCACTAGGCACGGTGGCTCCGGATCAGAGAAACGACTGGTATGACGGCGAATGTGAGCAGTTAGTTGAGGAGAAGAATGCAGCATGGGCGAGATTGCTGCAACACCGCACGAGGGCGAACGAGGCACGATACAAACGGGCGCGGAACAGACAAAACTCGATTTTCCGGAGGAAAAGCGCCAGCAGGAAGATCGAGACCGTGAAGAGACGGATGAACTTTACCGCGCTGATATCGTACGGAAGTTCTATGAGAAGTTGAACCGTTCACGTAAGGGCTATATGCCACAGCCCGATATGTGTAAGGACATAAACGGGAACCTTCTTACGAACGAGCGTGAGGTGATCCAAAGGTGGCGGCAGCACTACGAAGAGCACCTGAATGGCGATATGGCAGACAACGGTGGCGGTATGGTAATGAACCTAGGAGCACGCGCGCAGGACATGCGACTTCCGGCTCCGAATCTCCAGGAAATCCAGGAGGAGATCGGCCGGCTGGAAACAACAAAGCCCCTGGAGTTGACCAACTACCAGGAGAGCTGTTTAAACACGGTGGTGAAGCACTGGCTAGAGCGCTGCACTGGGTGATTACCAAGGTTTGGGAGGATGAGGTTCTGCCGCAGGAGTGGATGGAAGGGGTCGTGTGTCCCATCTACAAAAAGGGCGATAAGCTGGATTGTAGCAACTACCGCGCAATCACATTGCTGAACGCCGCCTACAAGGTACTCTCCCAAATTTTATGCCGTCGACTAACACCAATTGCAAGAGAGTTCGTGGGGCAGTACCAGGCGGGTTTTATGGGTGAACGCTCTACCACAGACCAGGTGTTCGCCATACGTCAGGTATTGCAGAAATGCGGCGAATACAACGTGCCCACACATCATCTATTTATCGACTTCAAAGCCGCATATGATACAATCGATCGGGACCAGCTATGGCAGCTAATGCACGAAAACGGATTTCCGGATAAACTGATACGGTTGATCAAGGCGACGATGGATCGGGTGATGTGCGTAGTTCGAGTTTCAGGGGCATTCTCGAGTCCCTTCGAAACCCGTAGAGGGTTACGGCAAGGTGATGGTCTTTCGTGTCTGCTATTCAACATCGCTTTGGAGGGAGTAATACGAAGGGCAGGGATTGACACGAGTGTTACGATTTTCACGAAGTCCGTCCAGTTATTTGGTTTCGCCGACGACATTGATATCATGGCACGTAACTTTGAGAGGATGGAGGAAGCCTACATCAGACTGAAAAGCGAAGCTAAACGGATTGGACTAGTCATCAACACGTCGAAGACGAAGTACATGATAGGAAGAGGCTCAAGAGAGGTCAATGTGAGCCACCCACCACGAGTTTCTATCGGTGTTGACGAAATCGAGGTGGTTGAAGAATTCGTGTACTTGGGCTCACTGGTGACCGCCGATAACGATACCAGCAGAGAAATTCGGAGACGCATAGTGGCTGGAAATCGTACGTACTTTGGACTCCGCAAGACGCTCCGATCGAATAGAGTTCGCCGCCGTACCAAACTGACTATCTACAAAACGCTTATAAGGCCGGTAGTTCTCTACGGACACGAGACCTGGACGATGCTCGTGGAGGACCAACGCGCACTGGGAGTTTTCGAAAGGAAAGTGTTGCGTACCATCTATGGTGGGTTGCAGATGGCGGACGGTACGTGGAGGAGGCGAATGAACCACGAGTTGCATCAGCTGTTGGGAGAACCATCCATCGTTCACACCGCGAAAATCGGAAGACTGCGGTGGGCCGGGCACGTAGCCAGAATGTCGGACAGTAATCCGGTGAAAATGGTTCTCGACAACGATCCGACGGGAACAAGAAGGCGAGGTGCACAGCGGGCAAGGTGGATCGATCAGGTGGAGGACGACTTGCGGACCCTCCGCAGACTGCGTGGTTGGCGAAGTGCAGCCATGAACCGAGCTGAATGGAGAAGTCTTTTATGTGCAGCACAGGCCACTCCGGCCTTAGTCTGATGATAAATAAAAAATAAGATGGGGTAGAATCGAAGAGCAGAATTTCCGCACAAAGTGAAGAACAAAACTGCCTCTGACAAAATAATAATCGAAGCTGTAGATCTGCAACTTGGACGACCAAGATTAGTTACTGCTGAGGATCTCATGGAGTGACACTACAGTTTTACAGCCACTCTTTAGCAGCGATGTCTTTGACACCAAATTGGATCGAATTCTATAAGGCATAAATAGAATTTTAATTACAATTCTTCTGTTATTTTCATACATGTGTTTATCATTGAAGACCCAAACTAAAGAACATGTCACATTCGAATTACATTTCTCAACAGCCCCTGCCATGAAGCAAATTAATTTTAGCTTTCCAACCATTCGCCGGTCTGGCAAATAAAGGATGGTCCTAAATCGAAAGACATGCCTATTGTCTGCCTACCAATGAATATCAGGAATTCTTGAATTTCCCTTCCACCCCTAAATTGTAGCTCTGACGTTGCAAATCGAGCGCCCTCTTCGCTCATTGCAAAAGCCGATTTTCCATATTAAAATCCGAACATGTTGATGAACGAGTTGTGGGGCATCCATTGACACCGTGGCGCAGGCAACGGGCACCGGGAAAGATCGAAACCATTCCGAATGAAAGATTTTCTGTTTGCATTTTTCATCTCTTGAATACAAATGCCAACTCAGCATGGTTGATGCTGCCTTCTGCTCCACCACCCGTAACCGGCAATTCGTCTCAATTTGAAATTTTAACCCGACAAAGGCGAACGCCAACAAGCAAACTATAAGCGATGGCTTGGCCTATTGGGCGGAGGGAATTTACAAGGATTCCAGCTTCGATGGTTGGATCGTTGGAAATCAATGTGGAACAACTACGTTCGATTCATGGCTAACGAATCCATCTAGCGGTTTTGGTGCCTTTGTGGTGCATCAGAAAAGAAGAACTAGTAGAACGGTCAGAAATAGTACTGATATGCATAAAGTGAATAGAAGTAAATGTGACATTATTCAAAATCGCTTCGCAATCCTCTCAAATTAGCCTGCATGCAAAGCGATAAAATGGTTCACAAATAAGTTCCAACTCCTAATAATAGTCAGTCAGAGGAAAGTAAGAAAAACACGTAAAGGTAAGGCGCACAACGCCAACTCGTCTTAACACTAATCTACGATGTATCATGCGCCTCCATCCATTACATGTATACTGAATATGCGAAGGCGTAAGCAGTAGTAAGCTATCGAGCATTACACAAATCTGGATGCACGTCATCACTTTTTCCAGAAAACAAAACATTTTGCATTTTGCCTTCTTCGTAGGCTCACTAAGTGCAAGTAAGAGCTATACATAGGATCCTTCTTTATTTGGCATCTTTTGCCTAATGTATACAAACTCGCTTAGTTTCTTACAAATTTCTGAGGCTCGTCAATTCACTCGGTTACTCACTTTATGCTATTCTGTGGTTGATACACCATTACAACTTTCAACCACCCACTCCTTGATCCATTGGACGAAAAAAAAACTGGATTCTATGGATAAAAATTAAAACGAACATGTTTGAATTCCTTTCCGGACTGGCTGCGCTGACGAGAGTTGATTCCATCGTTCGCTCCACCATCAGCCGGCAGAGCACCAGCACCGGCAGCGAACCGAAAGGGCACGAGACCTTGGATGCGGATTTCCAAGCTTTTTGCTGCCACATTTCTCTGGCAAAGCAGTTTTTTGCACCCGGCCTCGTGGACAAAAAAAGCCATTATGGCAAAAAGGCGCGCGAAGTAAGTCATGTCGAAATCTGCTTCAATGATAAAAGCGGATTAGAGAAAATAATGGAAGTGCTCGTAAAAATGCAAGAATTCACGCTTTACACTTCTGTTGTTCCTTTTCACCTCATCGCGCTCCATACGGATTGAGATCCACGGACCACGCTTCCCAGAAGGAGTTTGATTTGCTGCTATACATGGCTTGTTGATGCAACTGCTGAATGGAAAGTGACGACAAATAGCTGATGTTGCAATTTTAATCTTGTCGATTTTATTTGCTGCTGAAAGACTATTGACTATTGGCATAAATGATGACTATTGCAAGTGTGGTATTCGGAGTGCTATTCGCCAGGTTTTCTACAAAAGAATGTGGAGCACTGCATTTCACTAATAAGCGGTAATTAATTGAGAAAAAAATATAATGTTGGCTATTTGATTTCAATAAAACGGTACTGTATTTAAAAGTGCAGATAAGAATCAGCCATGTTTCCCTAAAGTGCCATTTCTTACTTTTCTTAAGTGCATTTTTCTTATTGCATTGCACTGCACTTACTACAATGCACAAATAACCATCACTGTTAGATGGTTCAATCAGATTTTTTAAATGTTTTTATGGCTTCTGTTGGAGCCAGACTCTATTATGTCAATAGGCTTGGTTGAAATTTATTGTCGTTTATACCATTATCCCCTTCCTCAATCGACCTATATAGTCGATATTTACATCCAACCAACAGTGATGAAAAACTGAAGAGGCACTGTGCCTACTGTCCACCGTAAGTGGACAATTCATGTCGTCATTCTTTCTTCCATCTAACACGGTCATATTTTACGTTGTACGGTACAGCGGGAAACTAATTTATTGCGGTGAGATTGTGGTGGCATATTTAGTGTAGAGAGGCTTGGTCAAATTTATCGAAAAAGGTGGATGAGCTTTCTTGTTGCCTAATCTTGATGAAAGGGCATTTTCTTGGCCACAAAGGTTTTGTGATCACCCAATCACCCTACTCCTACGTCTTCTCTCGCAAGGCTGATTGGAGACTCTGGAGGATGACGGTTTGTAGTTTATTTTAAATTTTATATTTAGTTGACTGCACACGTAAATGCCGTGTAGCAAACATGAGGCAGATTGAAAACAATCCTGTGATATAGCAAAATAGCCTCTAGACCCAAAACTGCAACATTAAAAAGTATATTCATTGAATTCTTATATTAGGAAGTTAAACTTATTTATTTGGAAAGGTATTCTTTTCTTCTTTCCATTTATTATGAGGAAGTAGACATCCATAAGTGTCAGAAAGTAATGTGAACAATAATTGGTTTCAATACTCATTATAAATGCTTTCGCTATGCCCATAAATTGGCACAAAAATTTAAAATTTAAAAAAAATGCTATTAGACAAACATATATTAGTTGGAATTGTCGAACGATTTTCAAATGTGAACAGCCCTAGTTTGCACATTTCAAATATACCACCACATCAATTGTCATTTAACACTAGCAGACCCGACGAACTTCGTTTCGCATAAATTTGATTTATTCTTTGTTTAGTTCTCGAATAATGCAGAAATTTCTGTTTCATTTGCTTAGGATACCCCCTTTCCAGAAGGGGAGGAGTTTCAAACCACCACAAAAACATATCTTCCCTTCCAAAACCTCCACACCTAAGAATTGGTTCCATTTACTTGATCAATACTGTAGTTATGAATAAATTGGTGTTTCATTTGTATGAGAGCTCCCCTTTCCAAAGCGGGGAGGGGTGTCAAACCATCTTAAGAACATTCCCCGACGCCAAAAACCTCTGCACACAAATTTTCACGCCGATCGTTTCAGTAGTTTCCGATTTTTTTTTTAACTTCAGCATCGGTATTTTCCGAGTCTATAAGGGATAGACAGACAGAAATTCACATTCGACCAACGCAACGCTACGAAATTATTATTATTTATTCTGAATAAGGCCGAAGTGGCCTGTACGGTATTTAAGAGTCTACTCCATTCGGCTCGGTCCATGGCTATACGTCGCCAACCACGCGGTCTGCGGAGGGTCCGCAAGTCATCTTCCACCTGATCGATCCACCTTGCCCGCTGCGCACCTCGCCTTCTTATGCCCGTTGGATCGTTGTTGAGAACCATTTTCACCAGGTTACTGTCCGACATTCTGGCCGCGTGCCCCGCCCACCGCAGTCGTCTTATTTTCGCGGTGTGAACGATGGATGGTTCTCCCAGCAGCTCATGCAACTCGTGGTTCATTCTTACACGTACCGTCCGCCATCTGCACCCCACCATATAGATGATACGCAGCACTTTCTTTTAGAAAACATCAAGTGCGCGTTGGTCCTACAGTTTGGTACGGTGGAGAACTCTATTCGATCTTGCGGATTCCAAAGTACGTACGATTTTCAGCCACTATGCGTCTCCGAATTTCTCTGCTGGTATCATTTTCGACAGTCATCAGTGAGCCCAAAAACACAAATTCTTCCACCACCTCGATTTTGTCACCACCGATGCAAACTCGTGGTGGGTGGCTCACATTGTCTCTTGAGCCTCTTCCTATCATGTACTTCGTCTTCGACGTGTTGATGACTAGTCCGATCCGCTTATTTCCCTCTTCAGTATGATGTTGGCTTCCTCCATCTTCTTAAAGTAACGTGCCATAATATTAATGTCGTCGTCGAAGCCAAATAGCTGGACGGACTTATTGAAAATAGTACCACTCGTGTTAATCCTTGCTCTTCGTATAACCTCTTCCAAATTGACGTTGAATAGCAGACACGAAAGATCATCACCTTGCCGTAACCCTCTGCGCGTTTCGAAGGGACTCGAGAATGCCCCTGAAACTCGAACTACGTACATCACCCGATCCATCGTCGCTTTGATCAACCGTGTCAGTTTATCCGGAAATCCGTGTTCGTGCATCAGCAGCCATAGCTGGTCCTGATCGATTGTATCATATGCGGATTTGAAGTCGATGAATAGATAATGTGTGGGCACGTTGTACTCGCGGCATTTCTGCAGTACTTGGCGAATGGCGAACACCTGGTCCGTGGTGGAGCGTTCGCCCATAAAACCCGCCTGGTACTGCTCCACGAACTCTCTTGCAATTGGTGTTAGTCGACGGCATAAAATTTGGGAAAGTACCTTGTAGGAGGCGTCCAGCAATGAAAATGCGCAGTAGCTGCTACAATCGCCCTTTTTGTAGATGCGTCACACGACACCTTTCATCCACTCTTGCGGAAAAACTTCCTTCTCCCAAATCTTGTTAATGGCCCAGTGCAACGCTCTAGCCATTGCCTCACCACAGTGTTTGAATAGCTCTCCTGGTAGTTGGTCAACCCCAGGGGCTTTGTTGTTCTTCAGCTGGCCAATCTTCTCATGGATTTCCTGGAGATTCGGAGCCGGTAGAATTATGTCCTGCGCGTGTTCCCCCAGGATCATCACTATACCGCCATCTTCGTCTGCTACATCGCCATTCAGGTGCTCTTCGTGGTGCTGCCGCCACCTTTGGATCCCTCACACTCGTTCGTAAGAAGGTTCCCGTTCATGTTTTTACACATATCAGGCTGTGGCACGTGGCCCTTTTACGTGAACGGCTCAACTTCTCATAGAACTTTCGTGTGTTATTAGCGCGGTACAGTTGGTACGTCTCTTCACGGTCTCGATCTTCCTGCTGGCGCTTTTTGACGTAGGACTACGTCTGTGTTTTCTATATTGGGGTACATTTAACGATTGCGAAAACCGGGGACCGTCACGAAAATATTATAGACTTTAAACTTTAATATCTAAGCCGTTTCTCGGTGGATTTTCAATTTTTTTGGACCATTCGATTAAGGATGAGTCAACGCTTCTTTGTAGTTATATGAAAATACTGATTTTCAACTATTATTATTAAAATTCATAACTAGTTGAGAAATAGGTCAACCAACCAATCGCGTACATGCATCACTAGCACAGACATCAAAAATCAATCACTTGCGGGTTTGGATTTAATCCTCAGTTTGAACAAGATTTTATGCAGAGCGGACGCATCAAAGCGATCGCAGCGGAGCGGATACAGCATCACGGAGGCGCTAATAACATTTTCAAAGAAAATCCATCGCATTGGTGGTGGTGCTCGATGTGTTGCTGCAGATCATTCAACCTCAACGAACCAGAATTTCATATGAAGAAAAGGTTGACCATAAAAATAGCACTGTGGCGATCCCGCACCGGCAGTGCCGATGCTGAAACTTTATTACAAATTGTGGTGTCAGTTAAATGGAAAGGAACATTGGGAAAAGAAAATTGGTTCTTCTCAGGACCAGCATTTCATGGAAAGAAATAGTTAATTGCGAAAATGAATTGTTTCGGCGGCATCGGGTTTAGCGTGGTAGCTTGGTTGCTGTTAGTGATTCCACCCGTTCAAATTAATTGCATCATCTCCCTCCGCCGCGCCATCAAATTTGCTAGCTACGATTGAGTTTTGCACTTTAAAGAAAGTTCATATCGGATTGTCGGATCAACCTTCTTTTATATGCATAAAGACCTTTTTGGAGGATACCATCCTCAAAAATGGCCGAAATAAAGGAGAAATAGGAAATCAGAAGTGGCGTGAAACCAAACGCAAATATATTTATATGCAACGTTTGATTTTCGCCCGCGATGTAAGCGTTCGTGGCAAAGTAAGGATAGTGATGTCTCCAACTGAAAGCCAGTCGAGTGGTTTCAGCGGCCAATGAGTCATGTTAATTCCACGGTTAGAGACTCAAAGTCCATCCAACTGGGAACAACTATTCGACTTCTTGATTCAGTTGGCCTCCGAGCAGTTTGCTCAATGTTAATAAAATGATACAAATTATTATGGCAAATACTATCAATTTCGAATAGCTACGTAGTCCTACGTCACCTTTGCGTACAACCCGATTGGGCTTTGAGTTTTTCTCTGGAAAATCGAGTTTTGTCTGTTCCGCGCCCGTTTATATCGTGCCTTGTTCGCCCTCGTACGGTGTTGCAGCAATCTCGCCCATGCTACAACCTACACTCGCCGTCAGACCAGTCGTTCCTCTGAGCCGGGGGCACCGTGCCTAGTGCAGCGGTTCCGGTGCTACCAATGGCGGATCGAAGCTATCTTCAAGACGCTGCGCCTAGCTGCTCTTCCGTTGGGAGTGCCACTTCCAGCTGCTGCGTGTATCCTACCGTCTACCGTCTTGTAGCCGCCCAATGTTAGACCGCGGCGTTCAACTACGACGAGCACAGTGATGCATATGAAATTGAAATAGAAGTCATGCTGGTCATGACAATAGTCCACTAGCTTTCGTTAAACTTCATTTTAATAAATTAATGATTTCGTGTGTGTTACTTCTACGTGAAGTTAAACGATTTACAATGATATGGAAATGCTAATATCATCTTCCAAACTTGGACGTACATGTTCATGATAGCATTAGAGGCGAAAGTATAGAATTGATAGTTCCGTTAGGATACGGCAGGCATGAAGAATGTTTTTATAGAAGTCGATTTGAAAGCGAGCGGAGGGCAATATTTGTGATGGCACATATCGCGACCTTCCTTCTGCCAAGCTCCCGTATGAAGGGAGGAAGAATATCAGTGTGGAATGATATGTGCCATCACAAATATTGCCTCCGCTCGCTTTCAAATCGACTTCTATAAAACATTCTTCATGCCATCGCGTCTCCTAACGGAACTATCAATTCTATACTTTCGCCTCTAATGCTATCATGAACATGTACGTCCAAGTTTGGAAGATGATATTAGCATTTCCATATCATTCGTTTTAATATTTTTGTATCGATTATTGTTGAAATATTTAATGAAATCATTATAACGGGTCAGTACCCCGAATCTTTGAAAATAGCCAAAGCTATTTCCGTGTTTGAATATGGCAACCGTGAAAAACTGAACAACTACCACCCAAACTCCACACTGTCCATCATTGATGAGATAATTGAAAAACTGTTAGTTGTTAGGTTGATGGAATATGAATCACGCTACAATATCTTGTTTGAACATCAATACGGTTTCAGAGAGGGATCGAGTACCCTGACGGCTTCGTTTGATCTCGTTGATCAAATTTATGATGCAGTAGATCATCAGCTTTATGGAGGGGCTCTGTTTATTGATCTGAAGACGGCATTTGACACCGTCGACCACGCTTTGCTTGTCTCGAAACTTGAAGGTTATGGCATAAGAGGATCAGCTGGACTATTACTTAGGAATTATCTTAAGGACAGAAAACAATTTATATCAAACGAAGAACACAAATCTACAATGCAGTTCATTCGCACAGGAGTTCCACAAGGCAGCAACTAGGGTCCTATCTTATTCCTGCTCTTCATTAACGATTTAGCAAAGCTACCTTTTAACGGAAAACTACGACTGCTGGCGATGATACCAGCATTTTCTACAAAGGATCAGACTGTGTCACAATATTGCAAAATAATCAACAAGATGCCTCGCTACTTCTTGACTACGTCAAACGTGCTATCAATGAACCTGAAGAAGACTAAGTACATGCTAATACATTCTTCAAGAAGGCAAATTACAGCTCACGAACCTGTGATGATACAAGGGGAAGTATTAGATGAAGTGTCAGAGTACACTTTTCTAGGTCTTATGATTGACTCCATAAGGAGTTGGAAACCTCATGTTGAGATGCTCAAAAACAAAATCGGTTCTCTATTTTGAACTATTTTGTAGCGGGTTCTAACGGGCAAATCGATTTTTGCTGTGTGCGTATGGATATAGGACACCCCCTGCGGTAGATGTAAAAATTTCAGCAATATAAGTTAGTCTACTAATAGCAACCAAACGAGCTACTCGCGTTTTTTCAGCGATCCGAAATCCCTCACAGTTGTTCGTCGGGTCTGTGTTTCTGGGAAAGCGTCGGGGAGTAAGTCGCGAGATTCTTGGGTCAACGTAGAAGGTTGGTCAAGTTCTGCAGTTCGGACGCAGTTTACAAGCTGTAGACAGGATTCACAGGTCGTGATCGCGGACAAAGGTTCTCGGACAGTAGATCTCGGAAACAAAAGAACCGCGTGGACAATTGAAGCACATGGTGGCCACGAGTAGGTGCCAGTAAAATTCGGTGCCGTTGATCGTATGTTTAGTTCTGGGGAATACGGAAGTGAGTGCGATCAAGGAGACGGTAGTGAAAACGTAACTGTCTCCGGTCGTAGGAATCAATTTGTGACTTTACGAAACAAAGGCAAAATGTCACGAAGCGGCGTTCAAGAAGCTGCGGCATCAAAGGCGGAGTAAGAGGCTAAGGTTGCTGAGATACAACGCTTGCAGCAGCGGCTGACCATTGCCACGAGGGATTCGGCGAACAATCAAGGCCAGGCAGTTGTTCGACGACCAGATTTTCGCTAGTTGAGAGAGCTAGTCAGCAAGTTCAACCCGAAAGAAGCAACTTGTCTGTCGGCACAAGAGTGGATTCAGGAGATCGAATCTACGGCCAATCTACGGACGCTGTTTTCGCAGAAGTTAGAGCGCGCGTATCCGTCATCACGCGATACCATATACTACCACACTCAGATGACCAAACGTAGAAAACTGCGAGAGGAAACGATTGAAGAGTACGTTTACTCGCAAGTAGCCCTCGGAAAGCGTGCTGGCCTAGATGAAGCTGTAATAGTGAAATATACAATCGGTGGTTTGGGAGAGTTCGTCTCTAAATACCGAGTACAGCTGGGAGGAAAATTTGAAACGGTTGAGGAGTTGATCTCACAATTGAAGTGGATGGAGGCGGAGGGTATGGTCGATACACCTTCAGAGTCAACTACTACACAAGTAGCCGAGAAGAAGAGAGAGAAGGTGGTGAACTGTTATCGATGTAATCAGCCGGGACATAAAGCTGTAGCCTGTCCCAGCGCAGTGGAAAGGTCTCAGGTGGGAAGGTGCTGCTACAACTGTGGTGTTAGTGGCCATATGGCGAAAAATTGCCCGACTCCGAAGCCGAAACCTGGACCCTCGAGGATGCAAGTGGTAGATGAAGAAAACAACTTCGTGAAATGGGTGGAAGTGGGAGGAATCAAACTGAACGCTCTGATCGATTCGGGCTGTAATGTGTCTACCATACAGAGTCGGTTCGCGGATAAAGTCGGCAATAGTGCAGTGACAAATACAACTCTGGTCGGGATCGGTGGCAAAAAAGTGAACGTAGACAAGATTGTGAGATCGAGTGTGAAGCTGGACGGGATAGCAGTACTGGAGAAGCTCAACGTCGTTCCGAACTGGGTACAGAGCACTGCAATAATTCTCGGATGGGACATGTTAAACCAAGAGGGCATTCACTCTAACTTTCACCTACTCAGTGACTGAGTAAAATTGTATTGCCATCTCTTTTCTTCCCACGGAAATTTTACTCAGTTCCCGTCAAAAGCAGGATTACTCATAGTTTTGAGTTGTCCTGCTTTTGACGGAATTTGAGTAAAATTTCCGTGGGATAGAATGAGAGAGCAATACTATTTTACTAAGTCACTGAGCAGGTGGAAGTTAGCGTGTAGTGATGGTAAACCGCAATGGAAAGGTTGAGTTCCGACGTGATAGTGATCACAGGGACGTTCCGATATTTCCGATATACCGGAATATCGATATTTATGTTTCGATATCCGATATTTTTGTATCGATATTTTGCTTTCAATATATCGGTCATATCGATATTTTTGCTTTCGATATCGATATATTGAATTAGACGAAAGCAACACAAAAATAACAATTGCTCTGTATTTTGTGAAAGAAAATACTTCAAAAATGGATTTGAAGTGTCGTATTTTTAATGGTTCAGATGAATTTTCTCGGTAGCGTGGTTGGTGTGAGGTGTGCGCTGCCATCAATAATAGTTTTGGCAACTCGACACATAGGATTGACGTGTCCTCGTGCAACATCTGTCATGCCGCTGTGTGCGCATCGGCGGGTTGAGGAATAACCCAACGCTCTAAGCTGCTTCCAATCAGGTCTTACCTCGTCCACAGCCAGATGTAAAAAGCGGCAATATTCAGTGTTACTCCAGCGCCTAGTCTCTTCCGCTAGGATGGATGCGTTACCACATTGGTAACATGTCAAGCATGTGAATACCAGACATAGACGGCGTAACGACGGTAATGACAGGGTTGCAAGATAGATTATGATATACCACACATCCACCTTCTACCTTAAAAAAAAATATCAATTAATAAAAGAAAGCAATAAATCTGGGTACTGCGGATAGAGCCGCTTTTCTGCGCTCAAGCGAGCAGAGGGATATTTTGAAATCACTCCCATAAACAAAATTATTTTGCAGTTACTTGGCTGTCAAACATTTCCCGCTCTTCACCATTATCTGACTAGATATATATTATTATTGTATATTGAGTTGAACATCAAATTAAGCCTTATTCGCAAATCAGGTCATGAATTCCTACAATACATATTTTCTTATGAGACCTAAGCAAAAACCTTTTTTTTCAGATTAGGCTGATTTGATCCTGAGACTCGATCAAGCACAGTGAAGTTTAAGGTCACTCCTGACAGAATCCAAGTTTCAAAGTGCTCGCGTTTTCGGGGGCACACCACTCGATACGGAAGCAACGCAAAACTGTCATTTTTGTTTCTTCACGCATGCTTCGACGCAGCAAAGCTTAATCAACAAAAATGACAGTTGTCCGCCGCCTCCGTATCGAGTGGTGTGCCCCCGAAAACGCGAGCACTTTGAAACTTGGATTCTGTCAGGAGTCACCTTAATGCGAACATTTCAGACTGATCCTAAATACTCAACACAGGATATGTCGATTATTCTCTGGACAAAATGTTCACGGTCATCCCGGGTTGTTACTAGGACCAGACAACCTCAAGGAACTCCAATGCGCGGGAAACATTCAAGCAATACCGGGGTTTTACGCAGTCATGCCGAACTGCTACCATGCAATAATATTTGCTCCTTCAAGATCTTAAGCAGTCATCCCGCAGCGCTGTCTTGCAAATTCAATTCTACACTTCAAATGCAGTCATCCAGAACCGCTATCATGCATTAAGATATGCTACTTCAAGA
Organism: Armigeres subalbatus; assembly: GCF_024139115.2. Lineage (NCBI taxonomy): Eukaryota > Metazoa > Arthropoda > Insecta > Diptera > Culicidae > Armigeres > Armigeres subalbatus. Next base: position 59,612,167 of record NC_085141.1, on the reverse strand, counting down.
TCTTACGCAGTCATCCCGCACCGCTGTCTTGTAAATCCAATTCAACTCCAAGTTCTATGCAGTCATCCCGAACCGCTACCATGCAATAAGATTTGTTCCTTCAAGATCTTACGCAGTCATCCCGCACCGATGTCTTGCAAATCCAATTCAACTCTTCAAATTTTATGCAGTCATCCCGAACCGCTATCATGCATTAAGATATGCTACTTCAAGATCTTACGCAGTCATCCCGCACCGCTGTCTTGTAAATCCAATTCAACTCCAAGTTCTATGCAGTCATCCCGAACCGCTACCATGCAATAAAAATTGCCCCGTCAAGATCTTACGCAGTCATCCCGCACCGCTGTCTTGCAAATCCAATTCAACCCTTCAAATTTTATGCAGTCATCCCGAACCGCCACCGGAAATTGAGATTTGCTCCTTCAAGATCTTACGCAGTCATCCCGCACCGCTGTCTTGCAAATCAACGAGATTTTATGCAGTCATCCCGAACCGCCACTTTATGGATTATTACTTCACGGACGATCATGGGCCATCAGCGGTCATCCAGTGCCGCTGCCGTATTTTTCATTCCTTGGGAACTCAAGTAAGATGCTCCCGTAAGTATAATGTTACTGCAACTTTGATTGGTAAGTTTTTTCCCCAACAAACTATCCATTTAACAAAAAAAACATTGTCCTCTACTATCGGCATTAAATTTCCTCTTCCGCTCAACATGAAATTTGAACTCAGCGGCCATTTTTTTTTTAACACTTTTTTTCACAAATCACTTGTTCAACACAATTAATCAATATTTCATGCGTTAGGTTATTCCTCGCCGAAAATTGTGAGCGATATTCAAAATTTCAAGTGTTCGTAAAGCAAATTTGAACTAGCAGGATCGCCAAAATGTGCGCATCGGCGGGTTGAGGAATAACCCAACGCTCTAATGTCGTTTTCGGTTTTAGACCTGGGTCAGGTCCGACCCCGACTCTGAATAACCGAACGAAAAACGAATCGGGATCGAGTCAGTATGTTGGTGTTAGTGAGATCTCAAGCCCTATCATCTGTTTTGTTTTCAGTTCGCACTTTTATCAGCTGGCAGAAATATAAATATTTTATCAGATTTTATACAGATTTTATCTTTTGAATTTTGTTATTAGTGTTATTTTGTTTCTTATTATATAAATTGAATGGGGAAGTCAGATATTTCTTCTGTTAATTGTTTATTTTAAAAATGACAGTTAATCTATCAATAAATTTATGTGATTAGAAGCTTGTGATGAATGGCGACGGCAATGTGGATTGCCGTGAAGGAATTTTGGCGCTCTGGAACATTTCCGGTAATTATGCCAATCCGTGTTTCCCGATAAACTGTTATACTGGTTCTAAGTGGCGTTCTGGATAACAGTGATTGTGTTACATTTGAATTATCAATTATGCCATTCAAATGTAATGTAAATATGGAACCACTTTGTAAAAAATCCAATAGAAAATTTATTGAGATTTGGGGACTTTTATTTTAAAACAAAGAATCAAATCGCACAAGAGTTGACTAACATTTTTGTATTTTCCTCCCAAGAGGGGAATCTCTGGGATAAACCGCGATTTAACGAAAACTGCAAAAACCAAATATACAAGAAAGTCAAATAATTTTTCTCTACATAATATTCCACTACATAACAGGAGATTCAACATAATAAATATCAACGGGGTAAAATATGTCTTTGTCGGTTTTTTAACGAATTACAACTAAAAATCCTTCTTCCACTCTAAAATTATGCTCAATTCGTATAAAACTGTTCCTAAATTTACATTTGAATTTATTTTCTGGCCAAGTATCATCTGGAGTGTTACTAGGTAGCAAATATACCATCTGCATGGTGAATAATTAATAAAACTATTGTAAATAATCAGAAAAACGTATCATTTGTTGGTGGCAATATAGTTATCACTGCCTTATAAAGGGTTAATATATTATGTTAATATTCTTCAAATCCGTAACCTTAAACAAATTATTCACAGAGCTGCAATAACGAATAAAATAATGGTATGAACATTTTGGTATAAATAGTAATCAGATACTCCGGTACGCTATTTTCCCATTGAGAGAGCAATTATACCTAAAGCATATCATCGAATACACAACGTAATTAGTGAATAAATAGCAGCTACAGCTACCTTCTCATCACTGCGTTTATCAATCACATTTTCATCAAAATTTTTAACCATCATTTTGTTTATTACGGAGCTACCGTCCGAAGTAATCAGCAAAAAAAAATAAAAATATGTCGGTATCTGAATCCATTTCACCATCAGAGAAACTTGAAGACAACACACAATTAAAATAATCCATTTTTACGTGCAAGACAGCAATAAAATTGATAAATTCAACAAATGAAACAGAAACGATTAAAAGTCAAATACCCATCCGCACCCTTCCGTGTCTTTCATGTTTTCATTTTCCTTTAGCGTAAACATAAACACGTGTTTGACAGTTTGTGTTCGAATGTATTGGTGAACCTAGGTTCGATCTCGATAAATCGGCAGAGCGAACCTCATTCGTTTTGGGTCGGATCTGGTGCGGATCGCGATCCAACCTGAATGAATAACCGAACGTTTTGACAGCTGTTAGAGCGGATCCGGGGCAGAACTAGGTTCGACCCAGCAATAACCGAAAACGACATAAGCTGCTTCCAATCAGGTCTTACCTCGTCCACAGCCAGATGTAAAAAGCGGCAATATTCAGTGTTACTCCAGCGCCTAGTCTCTTCCGCTAGGATGGATGCGTTACCACATTGGTAACATGTCAAGCATGTGAATACCAGACATAGACGGCGTAACGACGGTAATGACAGGGTTGCAAGATAGATTATGATATACCACACACGCTGGTCTTTGAATCCTTACATAGAAAAGATATAATTTCTCGTGAAAGTTTAAGAGACTTTTCTTTTTTAATTAAGAATATTCCAATGTATTTTTCCGTGAAAATTCTGAATATTTAATAAAATCAAAAAAAATATCTCTTGGAAATACTGAAAAGAGAATCCTCTGTTATAGAATAGAAATACAGAAAAATTGTCAGTGGAACTTCACCATTTTTCTCAAAGCTCCAGTTGATTTTTTTCGACCGAACGGAAAATAGTGAGGTCGAAGCCGCCATTACCGGTTAAAATTACGACAAACGCCGCCGCCGATGATTGTTGAACTGGCACACTGTAGAAGCAGATTGGATTAGGGTAATAGAAATATTAAATATTGCAAAGGGCTTATACGGTAATACGATAGTCATTGAATAACTAAAACAAATATATTCTAAATATTCTCATTTCTGAAATATCATATGATTTTCCGATATATCGATATTTTCATTCCAATATATCGAAGATATCGATACTTTGATTCGATTATCGTATCGAATCAAATATCGATATTTTGAAGTATCGGAACGTCTCTAGATCACAGTACCGAGGCGCTGGAAGCAAACCAGATGATGGTAGAGGTTCAGCCGCGGAAGTATGAGTTGATGTTTACGATCGACAGTAGTAAGCAGTATATGCGAATCGAGGGACCGAAAGAAGAGATTTTGGACTTGGTGAACCAATACCGGTCTTGCTTTGCGAAGAGTATGAGTGAGTTGGGAGTCGCGAAGGGAACAGAAATGAAGATCGTGCTTAGTGATTCTGAACCAGTTTATGTGAAGCCTCATCGGATGGAGTACGCGAGAGAAACTGCTCTGAGTGGTTTAGTGAAAGAGTTGGTGGAAGCTGGTATTGTGGAGGAGTCTAATTCGCCGTATAACAGCAAAGTTGTGATGGTGCCGAATAAGGACGGTGCGTTCCGGAAGGCGGTGTATTATCGTCTGCTAAACAAGAAGATGATGAAAGACCGTTATACCATGCCGGAAATCGAAGGGTGTTTGAACAAACTCAGTGGGGCAGAAATGTTCATTACGGTGAACCTTTATTCGGGGTACTATCAAATCCCGGTTTCGGAGGATAGCCAAGAGTATGCTGCATTTTCGACTCGTGACAGACATTACCATTTCGTTCGGATGCCGTTCGGGTTGGCCAATGGCTGTTCCGTGTTCCAGAGGGCAATGAACCAGCTGACGGGAAAACTCCGAAAAGATGGAATTTTGGCCTATATCGATGACTTGGTGGGAAAAACGTAGAAGTGTTGGAAAAGTTCGCAAAACTTCTAGAGGTGCTCCAAGAAAGTGGTTTCACGATCAATCTCAAGAAGTCACACTTCTTTAAGACGTCAGTTGAATTTTTGGGTTTCGAGGTGTGGAGGAAAGGAATCCGGCCAGGCGCGGTGAAGACTCGTGATGTCGCAGAGTTCCCGGTGCCGGAGAGTGTGCGGAGGTCCAGCAGTTTCTTGGGCTGGCGGGATTTTTTCGAAGATTCATCCCACAGTTCAGCATCGTAACAGCCCCTCTCTTCTCACTGCTGAAGAAGGAGGCGAAGTTTGAGTGGAAAGGTGAGCAAATGCAAGCATTCGAAGAGCTGAAAAAGTCGTTGAGTGAGCGCCCTCTACAGCAAGAGAACATCAGAAGCGGAACGAAAATACCATAGCTATGAGCTGGAAGTGTTAGCGGTGGTCTCAAGCGTGGAACGATTTCGCCATTACTTGAAGCACAGATTGTAGTGCGGTGAAAGACACTTACCGAAACGGGACATGAATGCTCGAATTGGTCGGTGGTTTTTGAAGCTCACTGAATATGACTTTCGACTGGAGCACAGACCAGGCAGATGAGGTACGTCGACGCGTTAAGCAGATACCCGGTCGAAGAAGCGAGAAGTGTGGATCCAGTCATGTGTGATATGATGTCTATCGAAGTGAGCAATACTGACTTTCTTGTGGCTCTACAAATACAAGATCCCCGCTTGTGTGATATCATCGATGTATTAGGAAGAGAACCCGTGAGTGATGAAGAGAGGCAAATTAAACAGAACTATCGGTTGGAGCAGCACATATTGGTGAGATTAGTGGAAGGTGAGAAGTGTTTCGTGGTACCCACTCGAGTTCGTTGGCGGCTGGTTCACACCTACCATGACGAGATGGGCCACTTCGCTGAAGAGAAGGTGTTGCAGCGATTGCGTCAGAAGTTCTGGTTCCCGAAGATGCGCAAGTATGTCCACTCCTACATACAAGCGTGTCCACAACGTGCGTTCTACAAAAGTAAAGGTGGAAGACCGGAAGGGTACCTACACAGTGTACCGAAAAAACCCGTCCCCTTCAGCACGGTGCACATGAATCACATGGGTCCATTTGTTCGATCTGCGCGAGGAAACTCCTATGTAGTGCTTCTAACCTGTGGATTTTCGAAATTTGTGGTGGTCCGAGCAGTACGTTGAGTTGAGTTGAAAGTTGAAAAGCAGGCCAAGTTCCAGTTGGAATATAGAGCCATCGAAGAAGAAGAAGATGAGCCCCTACACCATAATTATATAGCCTATCAATACTGCAGACAATCAGAGCATCTCGACAGTGGGGAAACTTCTATCTTCCTCGACCTCGATCAGAATTTGGTGGAAAAAAATAACATATATTGGTAATAAACTATACAACACGTCGTCTTTAACGATCAAAAGATTTCGAAGCTGCTATTTGTTCAAAAATAAATTAAAAGATTATTTTAAAGATAAAATAAACTACTTTCTCACTTTATCTTTTGTCTGTCGGCAAATTCCCCGCTTAGTCATTGCACATGGCGGACACTGGCGCAGTCTTGTGCCGTGCGTCATTGAAGTCCCGTAAAACCTCCGCATATCACTTCTATCCTTGTTCACCTGCGTTTCAACTATCGCTCGCCGCCTTTTATTTCTGCGGTGGATTCGTTTCTCTCGATTTGGTATCTACAGCAAAGTTATTCGTAATAAGTACTATATTTTAGCTGTAAACTTGTTTAGTCTCGCGACAAAATATCCAAATAAATCCAATGATGCTTTAAAATGTTTCAAAACTTGTGTGATGAAACCATATTTATTAATTCCATTGAACCACTTGTCATATAGGTAGAGATATATCACAAAAAAATAGCGAAATAAAACATTGTGTGCGGTGCATCCATCCACGCCTTATAAAATGAAACCTAAGACATCTGATTATCCCTTGTGGCGAAATGTTACCGGCCGTCATCGCCACAGCTAATTCCAACATAATTAATTGATCGACTCCCATTTATCACATCATCGTCATTCTTCGGCGTACACTCACCGAGCGTTCCGAGTGTTGGTCAGTGCAAAACGCGAGCTTGCCCAACGAGCACCTTCATTGTTGTGGTAACAGAGTGCGACTTCCGCTTCGTCCGAAAAAAAATCTGCCACGCGACGCCGCTTTTCCATACGCAAAATGCGTTGGTTCGCGGTTCACAGTGTGTACGATGCGGTTCGACCAATCACGCATCTGTTGAAACTGTTCGGGCTATGGTCCAGTGGTTGGAGTCCCGGTCCAAACCGGTGGATACCTTGGCATATGTACCCATACATAATGTTCTTCCTGGTACTGAACAGCTATATGACATATGTGTCCATTCAAGTTCAACGGATTGAACTTGTGCATCAATCGCTGATAATTGGTAAAACGGAAATAGTTTCCGCTCTAGTGATGTTTGTAATCATCGTGTACTCCATACTGTTTGGTTGCAGTTCTCAAAATAAGCTAGCGATATTGTTGAAATTATTACATCACGTGGATATTGTGTTTTACGTTCTAAAAAGACAGATCGATCACCAAAGAATTCATCTGGGAATAGTGATTGCTACAGTTGGTTCCATGGTCAGTTCCCTCATTCTAACGACTCTGTCATATTCGTTGTACTACGATGTTGTATGTGAATTTGCCTACACCTTTGAGACTTTCCTGAGCTTCTGGCTTCCTTGGAATTGCTATATTCTCACCTGGTTAATGGCCACGACTATTGCAGTGCAGGTCATGATAAGATTTCGAATATTGAGCGACTCGTTCAGGTGAGTAAGCTTGTTATGTTTAAATTGTATTTCGACAAATGGCAACAAAACCAAACCACAATCTTGACAAAAAAAATTCACTTGGCTGCTACTGGATGCCGTCCATGCGAATTAGAGTTTGCAGCGTCTCCCTCTGGCGCGCGCTTGTGATTCTACTACCGTCGCCAAGCGAGTAAGATTTGCACTTAAAAAAAATGTTTTGGATCAACCTTTTGTTTGGTTTAAAATGATGGCTCTGGAAAGAACTGATTTATTTTGAAAAATGCGTATCTATTCTTAATCTTAACAACTAACTTTCCCGCCAACGATGGCGTATGTTGCCGCGGCGGCCTGATTAAACCGTTCGGATGACAACTAGAAATACTACAATACGAGATCGGCGAAGACGCCATCTTGTTTCCAACAGAACCGTCAAAAGCGGTTCCAATTAGGCTTGTTCACATTTTGCTTTCATAAGAAGCAAGCAAAAAGTTCAAGTGATGCCAGTATTATTTTCACGATTGCATTTTCATGCATTTTCATACCTTGCCATTTCGACAGTTTTTCACTCCGCCAGTCTCTGGTCATAGGGTTGCTAATGACAACCACTACCACACCGATGCCGCTGCATCTACTGTTTCGTATGATAAGGTACCCCGAGGCATCTGAATCAGAAGCAGTTTGATATCGTTGGTTTCGTTGTTAAAAAGTATTGAACTGTTAATTGTCAAATGTGTATTTTTGCATACTGAAAATTATCTCCCGTGTGAAAAAGAGCAATCATTATAACTATGTGATATCTTTCTGTTTACAGTGCAACTAACCTATTTCTTCTACAATAGGTCAACAGGTTTTGTCTTGTGTTTTGCTATTTCCAAATTTACAGATTTTCAGATAAATAAACTGCTTAACACATAAAATGGTAATCTAGTTCTATCATACATTTACAACACTGAGCATCGCACGAATAAAAACGTTTCTTTGAAGTACTGATTTATGTAATAATTTGTGTCCTAACAGAAAAATATTCATTCGAAAAGTGAATGAAGATTTGTTTATCATTTACACCTAAAAATTTGGTACAAAGCTAATGTAAATCAAGATAACAGATAATTTAAAAGTAAATCGACTTGTTGCAAAAACAAAAGTCTGACAAGCAACCAATCTCCATCCATGATCTAAACATATTACGACTCAATAATATTAACAATACATCTACATTCTTCAAATTTATTTCGTTCGAAAGTACAAAGCAAAATAGGTCCCACTTGTCCCGTTTGGTGGGGTAAGTGGGTCCTACAGGTAAATTTAATTCTGTCCCTACCAATATTTTTTGTAATTGAATAAATTACTTCCAACAACGGAAGCATATAATGGTGTATACGTGGTTGATGCTCTGAAATACTATGTTCTCAGAGTATGCGTTAACAATTTTGCTGAACTAGCGTTTTTTAGGTTCCACTTGCCCCGGGGTACCTTAATTCTTTCTCGCCTATGACGTGGGAGGAGGTGGCTTGCCGTTGGCGTGTGTTGGTGTCGCCGTCACATCGGAGGCAGAAAAAACGAATATACTATAAAACATTCATTGGCGTAACTATGGAAAAAATCTAGGGGGGGCTAACTTTTTTTTCTATTTTACAGTCCAAACACAGAAAGCTACTATTTTCGCTTTGTTGGCTTATCAGGCAGCTCTTTCAACATATCTATAGAGGACTTGAATATTACGAATGATGCTCATCGACGCTCAGCCCTCATGCCATACAAAATATAGAAATGTCGAAGGATTCCTTAAAATAACAAAGCTAAACAGTCTGTTGTGTTTTGAAAATCCTCCCGAAAGAACTCTTGGTTTTCTCACATTTAATGGTTGGCTCTCTTTCTTTGAAATATCAGTGTTTGCTTCTCAAGCCCAGCGTGTTACTAGCAATTCAAAATTTTCAGAAAATAATGGCAAAATCTCTAGAACACTTTCTTAGACAAATCTGCAGAAAGAAAGTATAGACACAAAGAACACACGTTGAAGCTGTACTCGCTATGGTGTGATAATTGAAATCATTTTTAAATAACTTGGAATGTCGCCGTTACCCCGTATAGCATCAGCGTGTCGTTTTGCATGCAAGAGTATCTCAGCGTCATCATGTTGTCAAAATGAAATTGTGAGTTGCAATGTCGACGTCGATGGTGTTGAGGTTAGCTTTGACTGTTGTAAATGTTGTGTATCGGCGGCAAATTATTCTCCGACAGCACGAACGTCCACACGAACCGCAGTGCGAATATTGAATCTGACCACTACCTCGTTGCAGTATGTCTGCGCTCAAAACTCTCGACGGTGAACAACATTGGGCGGCTACAAAAAGGTAGACTAGCACAAGACTACGCGCAGCAGCTGGAAGTGGCACTCCCAACAGAAGAGCAATTTGGTGTAGCGTCTCTTGAAGATGGCTGGAATGATATTCGATCCGCCATTGGAAGCACCGCAACCACTGCGCTAGGCACGGTGTTCCCGGATGGAATAACGGCGAATGTGAGCAGTTAGTTGAGGAGAAGAATGCAGCATGGGCGAGATTGCTGCAACACCGCACGAAGGCGAACGAGGCACGATACAAACGGACGCGGAACAGGCAAAACTCGATTTTTCAGAGTAAAAAGCGCCAGCAGGAAGATCGAGATCGAGTTGGGAGAACCATCCATCGTTCACACCGCGAACATTGGGAGATTGCGATGGGCCGGGCACGTAGCCAGAATTTCGAACAGTAATCCGGTGAAAATGGTTCTCGACAACGATCCGACGGGAACAAGAAGGCGAGGTGCACAGCGGGCAAGGTGGATCGATCAGGTGGAAGACGATTTGCGGACCCTCCGCAGACTGCGTGGTTGGCGAAACGCAGCCATGGATCCAGCTGAGTGGAGAAGACTTTTATGTATTGCACAGACCACCCCGGCCTTAGTCTGGTAGTAAATAAATAAAAAAGTTCGGAGACGAGCCAGTCTCGGGATGAAAGTCTCTTTAATAAAGACACAAAAAAAAAAATAAAATAAAAAAGTTCCATGATAAATTATTTAAAAAGGTGCAAAGGCAGAGGGCACAGCTGATCATGATTCATTTCAACTTGTTGTACACAGCTGTGCGATCTGTGGCTGAGTTTTGTAAAACACAAAAAGATCACTTTTGAAAACGCATGTTGAACCAGTACGACGGAAATAATTTGCAAATGGATTTTTAGCTCAACAGCTTAGAAACATGAGCGAGAGGCTCTACAACCGCGTTTAATATTTTCTAAAGGCTAGTCGGTAAATTTTCATTTTTCACCGGTAGCGCTGTATAAATTTCTACCGACTTTTTGTGCTGTTCAGCAATTTACGGATTAAATGATTTGTTCAGTAAAAATAAGTAAATATCAAAATAATCAACAGAATGTTTTACCGAGACTCGGGAATTTATTACTGACAAACGCCGTAGTTTGGCTGACCATACGTATCATATTTAACGGGACAGTCCCGTTTTTCAGACCATATTGTGCTGTCCCGTCGTAATCCACTCCAAAATATTATTCGAACATATTTAATATTTTAGGCAAGAATTCAAAACCAAATACAAAGAAAGTAGAATGCCATTTATGCTGTATTTGCATTATGTACCAGCAGACCCGAAGAGCTTTGTTTCGCCTAAAATTGATTTATCATCTGAATTATTCTCGAGTTATGAATAAATTGGTGTTTCATTTGTATGAGAGCCCCCCTTTCCAAACCATCTTAAGAACCTTCCCCGGTCCCAAAAACCTCTGCATAAAAATTTTCACGACGATCGGTTCAGTAGTTTCGTAGTCTATAAGGTTCAGGCAGACAGAAATTCATTTTTATGTATATAAGGCCACCGTTAATCAAATGAAGCGCAGGGACAGACATTCTATTTTCCAGGATAAGTTCGTTTTCAACTTTTTTTTCTTGCTAAGTAGGTTATTCTTTAACTAACTTTCTGAAATCAGTATGGCGAAAGGCATCTATGGTTAGATTTCTCAAAATTAGGCACCTTCATCGAAAAAATATTTGGTAGGCGTAGTAGCGGACACGTTCCTACATAAGCGGTACCAAATAGTTTTTCATGTAAAGTTCCTAATTTTGAGAAAATTCGCGTTAGATGTCTTTCGCTATACACATTTTTTGTGGTTAACTCATGCTGGCTATTTGCGCGTATACCCGGGCAGAAGCCATAAACAGAATAACAAAACATGATATGGATATAATTGATATAAGAGATAAAAGAACAGGCAACAATATCAAAAATTTGCACCGAAATATCATTTAAATATCAAGATATGCTATTGATAAGAACAAACTAATGGCACATGATATTGATCACTTCTTACAAATAGCATAACTTGATCTCCTCATGATATTTTAGTGCAAATTATTGATATTGTCGTCTGATCTTTTATCTCTTATATCAATCATGTCCATATCTCATTTTGGTATCTTATCAACATTTGATATTATTGAGCTATTTTCGTCTACTCGGGTACTAAAGCGCCTGAATGTGGCAGGGGCGGGAAGAAAAGCAGCCACTCCCAATACTCCCAATAATTCATTTCGATCAAAAAGGACCGTGAATTGATAAGATTTGACATTTATTTACATGCACAAACCATATTCATGAAAATAATTAAAATTACATTATATTAATGTTCTTTCCTTGTTGAGATTCTTGTTATTCTTTATATTTATTATTCAATTATATTTATGAAAAAGTGTTTTGCACGGGAAATCAATTTATTATTCGCATTTGTAATTTTATCATTATTTTTTCTCAAGGCTTTAGGCAAGGGTACTTTGACTTTTTTTTGTTATTTTCAATTGTACAGGATTGGTAAAGTTTTTTTAATTGGTCAAATATAAAATTATAATGCATATTGAAAATAGGAATAATAATAATCTAAATTCCACATTTTTTTAAAAATATTTTGAAAAAATACGTAATCTTTTGTTCCTTTATGGTTTTGTTCGCCCCATTTTGAAGAGTGAAATATTTGCAGTTTAGTATTTTTCCACAATTAACTTAATACAATATAAGGTTATGGTGGTTAATGATTCACTCTAAATGTTTTCTCCAACTTTTACACGGAAATGAAAACTAAGCCCATAAATTTTGAATTTCCACAGCTCTTGAATTTTGTCACAAGGTTTTTTGAACTGTCCCGTTTTGTGCGTGCGGTTGTCCCGTTTTTTCACCGAATTGATCTGGTCAGCCTAGCCGTAGTCTACTAAAAAACTGGAATTTCAGTAAAAAAGAAATTTTGCAATTGAAACTCGGCCTTAAAAATACCGAGCATTTGAATGCTGACTAACTGTGTACTTTTGGCGGGTAGTGTATTTGCGTTTGGTTTCGCGCCACGACTCGCTCCACTGAAAGCCAGACGAGTAGCTTCAACGGCGATGCGGCCGATGAGTCTTGTTAAACGCTTTTCCACGGTTGGAGACTCAAAGTCCATCCAACTGGAAGCTTCTTGATTCAATTGACCTCTGAGCAGTTTCTTCAATATTATTAAAGAGACACAAATTTTGATGGCAAATACCATCCATTTCGTATAGCTACGTAGTCCTACGTTACCTTGGCATACAACCCGATTGGGCTGCACCATTGAGTTTTATTTTGGTATTTTTGAGATCTAAATATAAGCTTCTTCACCTAAGGATTTCATATTATGATTTGACATCTATATAAACGTCTGGCTTGTAAATTTCCAAATAAACCCAATAATACTATGAAATTTCGAGAAACTTCTGTGATGAAACTATACTGATTAAATTCAAAGTGAAAGAAAGGATATAGGGTAACGGTACCAATAGTGGAGGTATTAGTAGATCCACAAAAGAAAATATTTTTTAATAATTGATAATTATGGGAAATTTACTGCTTTATTATCTTAGTCAAAAGATAAACTAATAAATTTGCTAACAAAAATGAGATGTATGTCATATAACATCAACAATTACCAAATATTGCTTGCACCACTATGGGTAAACTGTTCCTTTAGTGGCGGTAAAATTAATTTTAGTTCCCATAGTGGTTCTATCCATTGGTTTCTTATGAGACTCGCCACTATTGGTACAGTTGCACCACTATAGGTGCAAGGGAGTGAATTTTGTTAAGGAAAATAATTGTTTTCTATAGTTTTTCAAGCGAAATCTTGAGATAAGTTGCATTTAACAGGATATTTAAAGCACGACGCATCAACTGAAACCATCGTAACGTGTATAAATATGATAAATCGCATTAAAACCTCACTACCTCCACTATTGGTGCTACCTCCACTAAGGGTACGGTTACCCTAGTTGTGTCACAAAAATGGCGAAATAAAATATTATGCGATACACGTCCATCCACGCCTATACATTGAAACATAAGACATTTGATTATCCCCTGTAGATAAATGCTGCCGGCCGCCGCTATCATAACTAATTCCAATATAATTAATTACCATCTGATCGACTCACATTTTTCGCATCGTCGTCATCCTTCGGCTTACACCGACCGAACGTTCCGAGTGTTGGTCAGTGCGAAACGCGAACTTGCCCAACAAACACCTCCCTTGTTGAGGCGACGGAGTGCGACTTCCGCTCAGTCCGGAAATAAAAAATTGGCCCTCGCGCCGCCGTTCTACCACAGGGCGAAATGCGTTGGTTTGCGGTTCACAGTGTGTACGATGCGGTTCGACCAATCACGCATCTGTTGAAACCGTTCGGGCTATGGTCCAGTGGTTGGAGTCCTGGACCGAACCGGGTGCTACCTTGGCATATGTACCCATATATGATGTTCTTTTTGGGTCTGAACGGCTACATGACGTATGTGGCCATTCAAGTTCAGCGGTTTGAAATCGTGCATCAATCGCTGATAATTGGAAAAATGGAAATTATTACCGCTCTAATGATATCTGTAATTATTGTGTACTCGATAATGTTTGGTTGCGTTTCTCGAAATAAGTTAGCGATACTGTTGAAGTTATTACATTACGTGGATATTGTGTTTTACGTTCGAAAAAGGCAGATCGATCACCAAAGGAATCATTTCAGAATAGTAATAGCTGCAGTTGGTTCCATAGCCAGTTCCACTATCCTATCCATTCTGTCATACTTGATCTACGAAGATGTAATACGTGAATTCAGCTACAATATTGAGACATTCCTGAGCTTCTGGCTGCCTCTAAATTGCTATATACTCACCTGGCTAATGGCAACGACTATTGGAGTGCAGGTGATGATAAGATTTCGGGTGTTGAATGACTTGTTCAGGTGAGTAAACTTGTTTATGTTTATTTTCATTCTTTGTATTCTTCTTTGTTACGTCCCCCACTGTAACACAGGGGGTACAAAGTGCATGAAGGGAGTTATAAACTGCATGGTTTCTAAGCCGAATTACCTATTTTGCATTCGTGCATCATGAGACTAACACAATGGAGCTCTTACGAATCAGGAGTTCTGTGAAGAGTACTTTGAATGACCATCAGTTTCAATAACTTACTGTATGGGAATTTGTCCATTTGTTCATTTGTCCAGGACCATCGACTCGGGAAGTTGTTGAAATGAACCAAATCAGTAGAACAAAGTAATAAGGTTTAACTCAATAATTTCTAAATTTCTAATAGTTTTAGTTTTTCGCGCGATTTTTTATATTTTGAATAATTGTTCAATAATAACATTAATAATGTATTCTTTGTACTGTAGTGGGGTTGATTGTAACGTTCAATCATAAATCATGAGTGAAACGGCGACGCTGTCTCATCAAATTGAAACAAGTTTAATTATTCGTCCGATTAGATGAGACTGGAAGAAGGGTCGTTTGGCCGAAACTCATTCGACAGGAAGCCATTTGACCAAACAAGTTTTTTGGCCGAACAGGACAAACGCCAGAAGGACATAAACCCGAATTCCATTCGCTCGAATGACGAACGCCTGAATGTAACACATAACCGAATTCCATTTGCCCGAAAAGACCGAACGCTTGAAAAGACCATTTCCCCGAATGGAACATACGCCCGAATTGGTAATACAGCCGAACAGATTTTTTTTAGAATAATAATTTCACCTGGAGCTAATCAAAAAATATATGATCGCTTTTTTTCTTCATATTTTGCATTTGCTCGAATTAAGGAGCAAAAGTATATGGATCTGGGACACAAGGTCGAAAGTACGAAAAAATAATGTATTCTATGATCACCTTGATTAAAATGTTGATTTGACTTAATAACTCTAAAGAACAGCCTATGTTTGAAAGAAGGAAAAATTCTAGAATTAATTATTATCAGGTGAAACGCAAACCAACACATTACTATGCAAAACTTGAAAGAACAGCCCATAATTAAAAGAATAAAAATCAAGAATAAAAAGAATTGGAACTTTCGTACCAATCCAAATATCTTATTTTGTAACTTCTACCTATTACCCTACAAGGATTAGAATGAGTATCCAAAGTAAAAGCTGGGGGAAGAGGTTCGGTTGTGGGCACCATTGGGTTATGGGCAGCCCTTATTTTTTGACAGATAACAGATGCTGTCATTATGACAAGCTTTATTTGTTTGCTAAAATAACATGATGTTTTGTGCTCAATATCAATCCAAATAGACATCTCTACTTTGAACTACGAACTAATCAATGTTTTCTACAAGAAGAACAATACGAACGTTTTGTGACCTTTTTCAACGTTTATGTGAAACTTTTTAAAGTGATTCAATTGAAAAAATGAGTTCCAATGCTAAATACAGTAAATTTAATCTATTTTGATGATCACGATTGCCATACAAATTCATGACTTTTTAGTTCTTCTTGGCTATTAGAATAAACAAATTATTTCTTTTCATTATGCCAAACAACTTTATAGCCAAACGGCGTTATGCAAACGACTTTATGCCAATTTTGACGTTTGTCCATGCGATGCATGAACGGGATTGATTTTTAGCAATACTTGGCAAAATTCAATTTTTCATTAGTTTGGCGCCTTTAATACATTGTTTTAAATAGTAGGGCAAAATCATAGTTCGTTGGTTGATCGATACAAAAATCTTCAAAATCGGCTGGAAAACCGTTGAGTTATTTGCCCATATTTTCTGACTACTTTTCATGACGGTCTCAAAATTGAATCTGCAGAATGACCCCCTATCCTCCAGAAGGACGAAATCCTAATCCTATCCTATCCCTATCCTCCAGAAGGACGAAATCCTATGTCAAAATAATCAAAAATAAAATAATCAAAATAATCACATTAGGGGAAGAGGCCCCAAAACGCCCCCCGATGCAAAACGCCTTTTGTGGTTTCCCTCATATTTACCGTCATTAAGATGCCCGTAACAAAACTAGATCTAAAATTATGTAGGATAGGCGAAGAAAGTTTCAAAATAGTGCATGGGAAGGTCAGACCGCATCGTGCTTTCGTGCTGTGCGGTTCTTTCTCTCTTTGCGGAAGGAAGTTTTCAATACTACCCGAAGCTATTTAAATTTCAACGGTGCTTCTTAGCGCTATTTGTACCCACTGATCCCGTAACAATCTTTGCAAGGACCCATGCCTTCGTTTTACGTTGGACCCGTTTGCGGAAGTAAAATTCCGACAAGCGGTGGCAATCCTGCAGGGACACCGTTCTGGGAAAAAAAACCCTTAGAAGGTCGAACTGAGCAATCAGTTCGATTTGATTAATGATGAAATTGGGCAAATCGAATATACCTCTAGCCCAGGTGATTCATGCGAAAAAGCAAAGGATTCCGCCAATTGTGGTATCTGTTGCCGAGTTTTCTGGCTTCCGGAATGAGATTTTGAGTAACCTTCAGGGGATCAAGGTTTCATTTCAGATTGCTAGGAAGGGTGACTGCCGCGTCTTGCCGGGATCCTTTGACGATCGCAAACGTCTTCTTCAGTATTTAACTGTGAAGCGCCATAAATTCTTCACATACGACGACAAAACTGAGCGATTGTTCAAAGTCGTCTTGAAAGGTCTCCCCAGTGATGACAAATCACTGGATGAGATTAAAATTGAAATTTCTCAATTACTTGGATTTTCACCAGTCCGAATAATTAAGATGAAAAAGAAATCAAACTCTGGTACTTCCCAGAGGGGGATTTCTCAAGAATTTTATTTAGTTCATTTTAACAAAAGTGAACTAAATAATATGAAAAGTTTGGAAAAGGCCTGTATTATGTCCCATGTCCGTGTTACATGGGAACATTTCCGCAGGCCTGGGGAAATTTCCAAACCCCACCCAGTGCCGTAAGTGCCAAAAGTGGGGTCATGGAACCAAACATTGTCACATGGATGCTAAATGCATGATTTGTGGTGGAACCTCTCACGCCAAGGACGCATGTCCTGTGAGAGAAGATTCCAATAAATTTAAGTGCGCGAATTGTGGGGGCAATCATAAATCCAATTTCTGGGAATGCCCTTCACGCAAAAAAGTTTTGAATTCCCGTGCAAAATTGATGACGGGAAATTCCAATCGGATCCCAGATTCGAAGGGTAGAAATTTTTCAAACGCTCAAATTTCGAAACCAGCTACCGGTCGAGCAATTCATTCCCACCACAATTCACAAACAAATTTTGCCGCTCGTCAACGGGTAGCAAGCACTTCAGTAAATTCCAATTTTTCGAAAGTACCTACGTATGCAAACATCGCTGCTGGTAGACAAAATTTTTCTTCTCAAAATGAAGTTTATACCCATGTCCCAACGGAAAATAATGGTCATGTTGCCGATTCAGGTAGCATGACTGCTTCCGATTTTGATTTTTAACTGAACAATTGCATCACATGATTGATGCAATGTTCAAAGCAAATACCATACCAGAAGCTGTTCAGGTTGGTATAAAGTACACACAAAAAATTGTTATCGGACTCCGTTTTAATGGATCTAAATAATTTTGTGAAAGTTCTAAATTGGAATGCCCGCTCTCTAAAGGGTAAGGAAGATGAATTATTCAACTTCCTAACAGTTTATAATGTGCATATTGCCATTATAACAGAAACTTATTTAAAGCCCGGACTCTCCATTAAAAGAGATCCAAATTATTTTGTCTACAGAAATGATCGTCTTGACAGCGCCTGTGGTGGGATCGCCATTGTCATTAATAGACGTATCAAACATACATTATTTTCTTCGTTTGAAACCAAAGTTTTTGAAACCTTGGGAGTTTCTGTTGAAACAAATTTTGATCAATTTTCCTTCATTGCAGCCTATTTGCCTTTTCAATGCAATGGGCAGCAAAAGAATTTGTTAAAGCTGATCTTCAAATTCTGACTCGCAACAAATCAAAATTCTTCGTAATTGGTGACTTCAATGCCAAACACCGCTCATGGAATAATGCTCAAAGCAATTCCAACGGCAACATTTTATTTGAAGATTGTTCTGCGGGATATTATACTATTCAATATCCCAATGGCCCTACTTGTTTTTCTTCCAGTTGAAATCCTTCTACAATTGATTTAGTTTTAACGGATTCAAGTCAGCTGTGTGGCCAATTGGTAACTCATGCTGACTTTGACTCTGATCACCTTCCTGTGACATTTGAAATCTCACAAGAAGCCATTTACAATCCAATCAGCTCTACTTTTAATTATCATAGAGCTGATTGGGATTTATATAAAACATTTATCGATAGGAATTTTGATGTTAATATTCCTTTGGATACCAAAAGTGATATTGACAATGCGCTCGTATCTTTGACAAATTTAATTGTCGAAGCCAGAGGCATTGCAATTCCTAAATGTGAAATTAAATTCAACTCCATTATTATTGACGGCGATCTTCAGCTACTGATCCGTCTTAAAAATGTGAGGCGAAGGCAATACCAAAGAACTCGCGATCCCGCGTTGAAAGTTATTTGGCGAGATTTGCAAAATGAAATTTAAAAACGTTTCGCTATTCTGAGAAATACCAACTTTGAGAATAATGTCTCAAAGTTGGATCCCAGTTCGAAACCCTTTTGGAAATTAACGAAAATTCTTAAAAAACCTCAAAAGCCAATTCCAGCGCTTAAAGAGGGAAATAAAATTTTATTAACAAATGGCGAAAAGGCTCAAAAACTTGATCAGCAGTTCGAGAGTGCCCATAATTTTAGTCTAGGTCTCACTAGTCCAATTGAGGATCAGGTTACACGAAGACATCGAAGACATTCTCAACCAAGATAATGTTTTTGACCCTTCGTTTGGAACTAATTTGGATGAAGTGAGATCTATTACTAGAAAATTTAAAAATATGAAAGCCCGGGTGATGATGGTATTTTCTACATACTTATCAAAAACTTCCTGAGAGCGATTTAGCCTTTTTGGTTAATTTATTTAACAAATGTTTGCAATTGGCATACTTCCCAGATAAATGTAAAAGCGCCAAAGTGGTTCCAATTTTGAAGCCGAACAAAAAGCCAGCTGAGGCTTCTTGTTATCCTCAATCAGTTTGCTTTCTTCAATAAGCAAACTGTTTGAAAAGATTATTTTAAATAGAATGATGGTTCATATTAATGACAATTCTATTTTTGCTGATGAGCAATTTGGTTTTCGCCATGGGCATTCAACCACTCATCAGTTATTAAGAGTTACGAACTTAATTCGGCTCAACAAATCTGAAGGAGATTCGACTGGAGTTACTCTTCTTGATATAGAGAAAGCATTTAACAGTGTTTGGCATGAAGGTTTGATTGTAAAATTGATCAATTTAAATTTTCCTCCGTACATTATTTAACTGATACGAAACTATTTTTCAGATCGTTCACTACAGGTAAACTATCAGAATTCTAAATCTGATAGATTACCTTAAGAGCTGGTTTTCCCCAAGGCAGCATACTGGGGCCCATGTTGTATAGCATTTTTACTTCTGACTTATTTGATTTACCACCAGGATGTAAAAAATCTTTGTTTGCGGATGACACGGGCCTTTCAGCCAAAGAGCGAAGCTTTCATATGATTTGTAGTAGATTGCAAAAATGTTTGGATATTTTCTCCACTTACTTGCAAAAATGGAAAATTTCCCCGAATGCTTCCAAAACTCAGCTTATAATTTTCCCACATAAGCCGAGAGCTTCTTATGTGAAACCTTCTAGCAGACATATTGTCACTATGAATGGGGTTCCAATTAATTGGTCTAGCGAAGCTAAATATTTAGGACTTCTGCTAGATCAAAAATTAACTTTTAAAAATCACATTGAAGGCCTTCAAGCCAAATGTAACAAATACATTAAGTGTCTATATCCACTTATAAACAGAAAATCAAAACTTTGTCTTAAGAACAAACTTTTGATTTACAAACAAATTTTTAGACCTGCCATGTTGTATGCTGTGCCAATATGGACTAGTTGCTGCAATACCAGAAAGAAGGCACTTCAGAGGATTCAAAATAAAATTTTGAAAATGATTCTGAAGTTGCCTCCGTGGTATAGTACCAATGAACTTCATAGAATTTCTAATATTGAGACATTGCAACAAATGTCCAACAAAATAATTTTCAATTTTAGACAAAAATCTTTGCAATGTTCTATTGCAACGATTAACTCCTTGTACCCTTAGTATAAGATAGGTTTTTTAGATTGTTGAAAACATTGTAATTCCTACATGGTTCAATTCAACCAGAGGAAAAATTCTAACTGCCAGAGGCAATTGAAATGTATTAATAATAACTAAAAATATAACATAGCAAATAAGGATGATAGTGTTAAGATAACACGGAACACCTAGTCTAAGAGATGAATGCATGTATTAGATAATTAGCAAATAAAATTAGTTAAAAAAAAAAAAAAGTGCCTGGGAAGGTCGGAAAAACTGAAATTTCCACATTTGAAGAAACATCTAACATTTTGGCGAGGCAAAACGCCCTAGTGGCAATAACCTACAAAGTACTTGCGTCTCCACGGGCTATCCATACTAGAATGCTGTTTCGCCGACGCGTGGTACTTTGTTCCCTAGGAGCTGCCAGCTAAAAGGCGTTTTGCCTCATGAGTTTTCCGGCAACAGAATATCACCACTTCTTTGAAATGTGAATATTATCAATATGATTGAGATTTTTGACAATTTTTGAATGGCATCAACTAGCTATCTTGTTCAGCTGATGCATAATGTAAAAATACCCATGAATAGCGTTACAAATAAGACAATAGAGCAGTGTTTGCTTAGCTAGGGCATATTGCCCCCCCTTCCCCTACAATAATCAAAATAAAACTATCCTTCAAAGATCAGAAATGTTCCATAAAAAAAAGGTAAATAAAGAAATCAGTGCAGAAACATCCCCTCAATAATACAAAATGCTTTAAAACATAAGAAAATTTTCCAAAAACCAAAGAGATACAAGCATTTTCAATTGCAATTGTAAAAATTTTTTTTTCATAGATGACATGTTGAGGCCATCGGCAAGCCACCGCATCAGACTTAATCGCATTAACAAAACATCAACTCATCACCAAAATTGCATGAAATAACTGCCCTTTTCTATTCATATTTGTTCCGCATCTGGAGCATCATAACATGTACCTAGACAGAAAAAAATATGATGATTAATAATGAATTAATAAAGAAATTACTTTAGATAGTCAAATTGTTTATAAACATTTCTAGAACGTTCGAGCAAGTGTAGGGAAAAATGTCCCAAAACGCCTATTCCAAGTTCCCCGCACCCTTGGAGCAAAACGCTTTTTGGTCTTCCCTCATATTCACCGTGCTCAAAATTACCGTAAAAAAACTAGAGTTCTAAAATTATGTAGGTTAGGTGTGTGTCAAAATAATATGTAGTTAGGAAGACAGCACAAATCGAGAATTTCTCTATTTTGATGAAACATCTAATATTTCGGCGAGGCAAACCGGAACTAACCTACAATGTACTATGCGTCTCCACGCACTGTCTATACCAGAAATCTGATTCACCAACGCGTGGTGCGTTGATCCCTAAGAGCTGTTGACTAAAAGGCGTTTTGCATCATGAGTTTTCCGGCAACGGAATAACACCTATCGCCTATTTTGAAATGTGAATTTTATCAATATGAATGAGATTTTTTTCTAATTTCATTATGGCACCAGCTAACTATATTGTTAAACTGTAGAATGAGGTAGAAACATCCATGGAAATCAAGTCTATGCTTAGCTAGAGTATATTGCCCCTCCTTCCCCTACCACGGTACCTCGTTATGGCTCGAACATGACACTTTTCTCTATTCTTTATGGAAATTTTAGTTTTTTGTTTTGCTTCCTATTAATGTTTTGAGAAAACTTTTTAACTATTCATGGAAACAAAAATATTTTGTGGGAAACTTTGTAATTATTTATTTACGTATGAAAATAACGTTGTTTTTTCATTGGAAAATTTTGATTTTCTATATCTCTACTTTTATAATCCCAATTAATACGTTATACGTTTATACTAATATTTCCTTAAATGTTTAAAAATTCTCCTATGTTTAAGGATAATTTGTATTCCTTAGGAAAATTTTATATTAATTACTTCTATCTCAATTTCTGCATTGACAATTTCTTAATTTTTTATGAAAAATTTCTAATAAATTACGGAAATTCTATTTTGCTTTTTTTTTGTTAAATATCTTGGCTGTGCATATGCACAGCACATGTATCGAAATGGACAAATTGATATGAAATTTGCGAAAAAGAATCCACGTGTCTTGGAGGGACTCGAACCCTCAACCTCCTACTCTCTAGATAGGCGTGATAACCCTTACACAACAAGACCACTTAAAGGTCACGTTTGTGGAAAAGCCATCAGAATCCGAGTACCAACCTCCAACGCGGTTAGCTCTTTTTGTTTCTTGAATAATAAAAAAGGTGCACTCGCTTGACTGTGGATATACAACAGTAAAGCACATATGACAACTGGACAAATCAAGCATACGAACGATATTCAATTTACAAAAAAGAGCTAAACGCGGTGGAGGTTGGTACTCGGATTCTGATGGCTTTTCCACAAACGTGACCTTTAAGTGGTCTTGTTGTGTAAGGGTTATCACGCCTATCTAGAGAGTAGGAGGTGGAGGGTTTGAGTCCCTCCAAGACACGTGGATTCTTTTTCGCTAATTTCATATCAATTTGTCCATTTCGAAACATGTGCTGTGCATATGCACAGCAAAAATATTTAACAAAAAACATGATTTTCGTACGGCCGAGTTGCCGAACAATAGGCAATTAATTCTATTTTGCTGCCAATTACTTTTGTGATTCAATGTTTATCGATATTCCCGGTGAAAACTTCTCGTTACAAATGTTTGCACGACTTAAGTAACTGTATTCCACCGCTCCACCGGGTGACCACCGAACCGAAAAAAAAAAACGGAAAAAGTGGGAAAAAGACGGGAAATTGAAGCCACCGGGAAAAAAGCGGGTAAACCGGGAATTCACGACATGTACCGGGAAAAAAATAATTTTCGATAAATTACATTCGAAATTCTAATGAAGTTGATATTTATTATCTGGGAGTTGACGACTGAAGTTTTGCTATTAAGATTGAATTTTTTCGGCGATAGCAGTCTTAATAAGTAGCAAATACTTTGTTGCTCCTACATCCGACGTTTCGGTTAATTTATTTAACCTTCTTCAAGGGGTTAGGAGTATGTATTTTTGTTGGTGTGTGTAGTGCCCTACATTTAGTTGTCGTGGTTCTGTAATAGCGTCCGCTTTTGTTCATGCGTAGCGATTTTTGCGTATGACACTGTATTTAGTTTTTTTTTTGGAAAAGATGTTTAATTTTGATACACATAGTTAAGTTTGCCATCTTAGGGTGTTTTTAAGAGATATTGCGAAAAAAGATTCGGCTGCCGGTGGGACTTGAACCCACACTATTCCATTAAGCACACGGACGTATTACCAATTATACAACAGCTGCCCTTGCGAGAAGTTGTTCTATAACCAGCTAATAATAATGGGATATCAGTCAATTCCCCGTATCTATCGCATCTCTATTGGCAACATTTTACACCCATTCTCTACCCAATTATGTGTATCAGAATTGAACAACAGTCGGTTGCGTTTGAATCACAAACATGTGCTTCTATTTGTCGTATACTTGTATTGAGGCGGGTTTGCTTCTGCAACGACAATAGAGGCTCGCTTTGCCACCGAGAGTCCGACCAGCAGCGGTGTGTGATACTGCAGGGTATCATCGTTTCTCTTTTCTTGATTGATGACTTGTGAGGAGTCAGATTTTTTCTTTTTTGGGAAAAGATGTTTAATTTTGATACACATAGTTAAGTTTGCCATCTTAGGGTGTTTTTAAGAGATATTGCGAAAAAAGATTCGGCTGCCAGTGGGACTTGAACCCACACTATTCCATTTAGTACACGGACGTATTACCAATTATAACAGCTGCCCTTGCGAGAAGATGTTTCATAAACAGCTAAAAACGATGGGATATCAGTCAATTCCCCGTATCATTCGAATCTGCTTTGGCAACATTTCACACCTCTTCTCTCTACCCAACTATGTGTATCAGAATTGAACAACAGTCGGTTGCGTTTGAATCACAAACATGTGCTTCTATTTGACGTATTGAGGCGAGTTTGCTTCTGCATCGACAATAGAGGCTCGCTTGCCCCCGGGCGTTCGACCCGCCGCGGTGTGTGGTACTGGAGGGGTATCATCGTTTCTCTTTTCTTGATTGATGACTTGTGAGGAAGTCAGATTTTTCTTTTTTTGGAAAAGATGTTTAATTTTGATAGTTAAGTTTGCCATCTTAGGGGTGTTTTAAGAGATACTGCGAAAGAGTTTCGGCTGCCGGTAGGACTGGAACCACATTATTCCATTAAATACACGGGCATGTTACCAGTTACACAACAGCTGCCCTTGCGAGAAGTTGTTTCATAACCAGCTAATAACGATGGGATATCAGTCAATTCTCCGTATCTATCGAATCTGCTTTGGCAACATTTCACACCCTGTTCTCTCTACCCAACTATGTGTATCAGAATTGAACAACAGTCGGTTGCGTTTGAATCACAAACATGTGCTTCTATTTGTCGTATTGAGGCGGGTTTGCTTCTGCAACGACAATAGAGGCTCGCTTGCCACCGAGCGTCCGACCAGCAGCAGTGTGTGATACTGCAGGGTATCATCGTTTCTCTTTTGTGAAATGTTGCCAAAGCAGATTCGATAGATACGGGGAATTGACTGATATCCCATCGTTATTAGCTGGTTATGGAACAACTTCTCGCAAGGGCAGCTGTTGTATAATTGGTAATACGTCCGTGTACTAAATGGAATGGTGTGGGTTCAAGTCCCACCGGCAGCCGAATCTTTTTTCGCAATATCTCTTAAAAACACCCTAAGATGGCAAACTTAACTATGTGTATCAAAATTAAACATCTTTTCCAAAAAAAGAAAAAATCTGACTTCCCTCACAAGTCATCAATCAAGAAAAACACTGTATTTAGTTTTTATAGCTACTTTCAAAAAGCTCTCTCTATGCTTGGTTAAAGTTTAATTTGTACGCTTAATCGCGACACCTCGACTTTCGATTATGAAACTGATGACTGTTCAAATATGCTATTGCCGAAAGAATTCAATTTTAATAGAAGTTGATATAAAAAGAAAAAATCTTCTTAATGTTTATTACTCAGTCGCACTCTGACTAAATTATTTGATTAAGAAATTAAGAAAGGTAATTTAGTAGATCTTTTTTTCCAAATCTAGTTTCTTTTGCCACTAGATCATTTTGATATCAATTTCTAGTGACATATATCATGGATATTGTGTTATGAGGCAAGCTTTTTAAATGAATTTATTCATCTTTAAGTTATTCTTGTAATGTCCAAACTCGTCTTTAAACGAAGGTACTTCTATTATACTTCTTTGCAATTTTTAATTGCACAGAATTCAAAAAAATGAATATGGTGAATAATATATATTTATAAATAATAGGATTTGTTTGGAACTACCTATATTTGGAAACTCTACAATTCATCAAAAAATGATAATTTTTTGAACCTTGCTATTTAGTCTGCGATATTTTATAGGATTACACTTTAGTTTTTGACGTAAACTACGTCTAAGGGAAGACTCGGATACAGGGTGACAAATGAAAATTTCCAAATTCGAGACCGTCACGAAATCATGTAAGATTTTGAACTTTAATAGCGCCTTTATCTTCCGATGGATTTTTGAGATTTATATATCAATCGATTTGGAAATTCTCTACCAATTTGTCAATTATATTGAAACTTTGGGTTATGAATGTTAAAATAGGGTATCGGACCATTTTGGCAGCACCCTCTTTTCTTGTCAGCAAGAGTCTCGTTTCGGCCGTCGCCGTTCAGTGCGGTTGGCTTTTAGACTCTCCTTTTTGTGCGGTGTTTCGCACAAAAAGTAGAACAATGGAGCCGGACCAGTGACCACGGTCGAAACAAATGTAACAAAAATGCGTAATGTAGTGCACAGTGTTGTAAAATGTCATTTGCATTCGTTTGGATAATTTTCCCAGAACTTGTTTCAGAAGGTAGCTATTAATTCATGTTGCATGACGAACTTATAGCGGTTAAATGGGCCTACAACTTTGTCTAACGAGACTTTGCTGTAAATATGTAATCTAGGGCGTGGGAGGCAAAATGTCATTCAAATGACATTATGTCAAATGACACGTGACATTTTGAGAGTTTTCACTCTCCAGCCTTTGATGTTATACTTAGAGCAATGTACCCTTGGACAAAATATAACCCTACTCAAGCGTTATGAGTACATTCAAAATTATGGAAGAAATTTTGCTTCTAAAGAAAGTTATGAGCAAATTAGTCAAATGACATGCAGATGACATTTTACAAGCCTGGTAGTGCATGGTGTATAAAAAGTGATCCAGATAGGGGCATGTTTGTGCAGGCATGAGACGATCAATTGCCCTTGCTAGTAATGCAATCAATTTATATTAAAAAACGACTTTAGAAAATGTATTTTTTCGCAAACTGAAAACTAATAAGGCCGTTTTTATTAAAAATTATGGTCTTCGCAAAGTCAAGGGGGAGGAGGTAATCTTCTTCTTCTTCTACTGAATCGAGCGGCATGAAAATTTGAATGCAGAGGTTTTTTGGGCCGAGGAAGGTTCTTAAGATGGTTAGAGACCCCTCTCCTCTTTGAAACCTGGCTCATATACAAATGAAACACCAATTTCATCATAACTCGAGATCAAGCAAATGGAAACAAATCTGGCGTGTGGAGGTTTTGGAATACAAGACATGTTTCTGTGGTGGTTTTGCAACGCCTCCCCCTTCTGGAAAGGGGGGCTCCCATACAAATGAACCAAAAAATTCTGCATAACTCGAGAATTAGTTAGAGAATAAATCAATTTTAGGCGAAGCAAAGTTCGACGGGTCTGCTAGTAAAAAATAAATATTAAAATGAAAAAAAAAAATGAAAAAAAGCTCCTCGGATTTGTTAAAGAATGTTTTGAAAGTTCTCAAAATTTATCGGAATTTTTTTTGTTGCCCCTCAAGTTGTTATTTTTAAGCAAAATAACAATGTGGGTGAGACATAATAATATTTTGTCCAATTAAATGCGCGCCTGAATCAGAAGGATTTAACTTTGATTCAGGAAGTGTGAATGCACTTAAGATATTTTTTATAATACGTGGGTGCAATAATGCGGTACTTATTGTATACGACAACAGCGTCGGAACGCATACGTTCTTGAAACAGGCTATATGAGATACAATAGAGCTATCACCTTCTTGCTCCCTGATTCAAAAGTTTTGCAATTATATTAATAAAATGTTTGCACGAATATTTTATCCATAATGACACTCGGTGTTGGTAGAATCATACTCAAATCTGAATCATCGAGGTTTCATGCACGAGCTAACTCGCCTGCGATTCTGTAGGGGAAGCATCGCGCTTGAGTTTCTCGGCCAGAATCGCATCGCTTCGCTCACTCACCGAAAAATGATTTCGTTCTAAAAAGCGTCAAAACGCAATCGAGACATATGTTTTGTTTATATATAATTATTAGCCATTGTTTTAGACGAAAAATAGTTAATTCAATGCATTCAACAATGAAGAACACGTAAATATCATGCAATGATGCAAAATGCGATTCAAATCATGAGCAAATCTCTCGGTCATAATTCTGATGGGATTTGACTCACGCATGGTTTGAATCACCGATGAGATTTGAGATTTTGAGATTTTACCAACACTGCCAGACAGTAGGAGTTAGAATGTAATAACACACACACTATCTTTTCCCGTCCGCAACGTTTACGACTCGCGCGCACCACAACCAATTTAATTGGGTTTTGGTACATGATTGACATTTTATGATTTCTAGTGATGCACGAAAAACAAGTTATGCCTATAATTGGAATGTTTCTGAATAATAAATGTTGCAAACGGAAAAGAGAATGCTTCCCTAGGGCTTCTTCTATTGAAATATTTCATCAAATGCTTCAAAACCCAAATGTAGGCAATTCGGATCCAAAAAAGGCATCATTACCACTGAGGACTAAATTTGGGTTTTCATAGTAAATTTTTTAAACAATTGTCGTATCCAACAATTTTCATATCTTAAGAAACGCTAGTTTTGTTCGAAACCAGTGACATCAAATGAATTTTCTAAAAATATTCATGCATGATGGCACTACAATCCTCAATGAACAAAACTGCCTTACGTAGTTTACGTTGGGCGATTGTGTCTTGTACATAACACTTCTGATTTTTTTTCACATGTAATCTTATATAATAAGATGTTATGATGGTGAAAAATAAAATCTATAGCCTATTCAGAGTACGCCATTTATTGGCATCAAGTTACTCTTTATCATGAATGGCGTAATCTGAATAGGCTATGAAATATTTTTTAACTTGTTACTTGAAAATTGAATGGGAAAGTTCAAACTTCCTAATAAATAATATATTCAATTTAATGGATAGGAAACTGAAAAAAAAATTAGAAATTCAAAACCTGAAGCTGATTAAATTATAAATCAAATGTTTTGATTGTCCAAAATATGCTTACATCTATTTTAGAAAACAAAACAATGATTTTGATCGGAAACAAAGATTTGGGTCTTCGGGTTGAATCTGTGTTCAAATTAGTTGTTTTATAATTTTGTGTATTTTTAGAAAAACAATACCAATAACTATGATGAGGTTATACACTCCTTTACGTACTTTATTGCCAAGTACCTACTCTATGTTGAATCGATTTAATTAGATTTCGAAAATTGTGTCTTTCCTCGCATAATTTTCTGATTCTTTGAAACAGTCTGAATAAGATCAAACCGAGAGCTAAACATTAAAAATGCTTCTGCTGTACTATACTGCCATGAATCGAATATCTGTCACATCTTTGATGGGTTTCCTATTCATATGGGACAAATATGCGATTCATGGCAGTATAAATATTTTTACTACTTTCCGTGATCGTTATGCTCTACGAAGGAAAAACCACACTAGGGTAAGTGTACCAATAGTGGCACAATTAACCATTGCGTTAGCAGTTTTCATATGATTTCATCGATTTTTTCGACAAATCTTCATGTAATTATTGATTGTGTGATTAAACTGCCCATAATGACTTGAAAAATATATCGATTGATGCTTATTTATTATTGAATTGCCTGTAAAAGATAGTTTTTGCAACACCATATATGTACCTATAGTGGAGGTATGGTTCCTATAGTGGTGATATCGTGTACCCGTAGTGGTGGTATTGAATGAACACACAACTAATTATTGTTTTCCGCTTAGTTTAACTTATTATTTTTATGATAATGTTGAATTATTCCGACCGGGATCCCATTTCTCATAGGGGAACTGTGTCGAAACGACCCTTTGGGAATTTTGAAGATATTTCCGGTTTCAGAGTTTTTACTACAGCGTATGTTGTTCAGATCTAGAATTAGCAATCCAGCAGTAATCACTCTTAAAAACAGATTTGAATCATAGCTAAAAAGCCAAAAGGTCGTGAAATGTGAAATAAAGCACTGAAAGGGGCCCTCCTTAGCCGTGCGGTAAGATGCGCGGCTACAATGCAAGACCATGCTGAGAGTGGCTGGGTTCGATTCCCGGTGCCGGTCTAGGCAATTTTGATTTGAAATTGTCTCGACTTCCCTGGGCATACAAGTATCATCGTGCTAGCCTCATGATATACGAATGCAAAAATGGTAATCTGGCTTTAGAAACCTCGCTGTTAATAACTCTGGAAGTGCTTAATGAACACTAAGCTGCGAGGCGGCTCTGTCCCAGTGTGGGTATGTAATGCCAATAAGAAGAAGAGGAAAGCACCGAAATGATCATGTAGTAAAACGGATATAGTAAGTAGAATAAGGTAGGGTCGAACCATTCCCAGAAAACTTTAAACATGAGAAAATCGAATAGAAAGTATTTCAAATTTATTTCAAAGCGAAAAGCATATAATGAAAATCATTGTGAAAAATTGATCAACGTGAACAATCCAACAGTTGCTGATGATGACTTGTGTCAGCTTAAAAAAGTAAAAGTAAGTGTAGAAAATCAAATACAAGTTCAAATTAACATTCAATTCTTAAACTTGTGATCGGTAACCACTGCTTAATTCCGTAGCTTTAGTTTCAATGCCTCAAGTAACTCCACCTTTTGTCGCTTCTGGTAAAGGTCTGCCGCAAGTTTATTTTCTCTTTCCTTCGCTCTCTTTTTCTTTCGCTGTTCAGTTTCTTCCTGCTTTTTCTTCCGCAGTTCTGCTTTTTCATTTCTTTGACGTTCAGTGTCTTCCTTTTTCTGACGCCTGATTAGTGCCTTTTCATTTTTCTGTTGCTCTGCTCGAACTTTTGCAAGAATTCGCTCATCCGCCTTTTCCTTTTTCTTTGCTATTTCATTTTCCTTTTCTTCTTCAAGCAGACGTATTTCCTCAAGACGCTCCGCTGCTGTCAATACCGGATGGTATTTTCGTTTGTAATTTTTGTGCCTGTTGCTTCTGCAAGGAGTTTGTGGTGGCCTCAGTAATTCAGAAATACTCATTTTACGATTTGCGACTTTTTCCGGATATTGTTCAGATTCTGCTGGAGAGGGACTTCCACTATCTTCCACCTCACCCATCTCCTCGATGAATGCTGAATTATCTTCACGGTTTGGTTCCTTCAATAGCAGAACTTCAAGATTTTCTACGCTAGGTCCCACAAACTGCGAATCGAAAGGTAGCAGCAACATCTCGTAGAGCTTTCTGATGATTTCCCCTTCTTCAGAATTGACAGATTCACGGCTAAATGTACATATGCGCTCTCTACCAATGCAATCTATCGCAGCTTGGATTGTCAAAGTAGGAATGATAATCGAATCTTCGAGAACACCATCATGCTCACCGATGTGATGGATGATCTCGGGGAGAGTATCAACTGTTTCTGATGATACTGGGACATTTCTATTCATCTCGCTAGAGACTAAAAGATTCGCTTCATTCTGCAACATTGACTTGGCAATACATTTTCCATAATCAACATGATTGGCTCCGAAGGGAAATAGACCGCATACCTTGAAACCGTTCTTGATACTGGACTTCTTGATTCCTTTATCCATTGCCTTTGCAGCACACCAGGAAAATGTTGCAACGAAAGATTCTCGCCTCCGTACTCCATCCGCCACTCCGAAACTGCACTCTGCCAAGCACTCTTGAGAGGCTTAAATATGGCGACGTCTGCTGGCTGCGTGATCCGAGTGGTATTAGGATACAACGCAATCAGCACGATACCCAAATCCAAACACAATTCGGCCACTTCAGCAGCAGTGTGTGACGAGTGACCGTCAACAAAATATAGCACGGGAAGTTTAACTTTGTTTTTCTGGAGATGGGGGTAGAACACATTCCGGATGTACAACATGAAGTTAGTGGTATCCATCCACCCTTTTGCACTTTTGCCTATTCCCCATTCGCCCGGGAATTTGCGTAGAACATCTGACGATAAACGCTGCATGGGAAGTATAACACCCGGAGGTACGACTGATCCATCCGCTCCGAACGTAAACATCACCGTTATATTTTTGTGACCGTCGGCATGCTCGCATTCATAAACGTTCTTGTTCCCACGGCTGGCCAACACAGTTTTCGTCTGTGGGTGTAAAAAGAATGATGTTTCATCGCCGTTGTAAATGCGGGAAGGATCCAATGCGGCTGCCATAAGACTATTATCTTCCAAGTAGGATGTGAGATTCACGAACCATCCGCGAATATCAGTCTCCTTCACCTTCGCGCTAGCGGATGATACAGTTTCAGGCTTACGGAATGCGATTTGACGATGACGACGTAGGAATCCCTTCATCCATTTTCGACCTACAACCGATCACAATCTTCGATATTATATTTCAAATAACGCTTGCAGTGCTTACCTGGAGTACTGTTTGTAAATGGATTGGATCGAGAATTTGCTTCACAGAAGGTTTTAACTTTATATATGAGCAGTTCCTTCACCACCGGAAAGCCCTTTTTCTCCATAGCAGCCAGATAGTCCACAAGTTTCTGCTCCTCGTCAGCTGTGAGTACCGTGTGTGGCCCTTTCCGTACTTTTTTGTGGTCCACTTGTCGCTTAGTCGGTAGCGAACGGTAGATTGCGGAATTCCATAAGCTTTACATGCTCCATACAGCGTCTTTTTGCTTGGAGGTCACCAGTTCCATGCAGCGGGAAATCGCTGCCTCGTTGTATTTATGTTCAGTTTTTGTTGCCGAATCCATTCTACATTGAATACGATATTACATTCTGTTTGAAATAGCAATAATGTATTAAATTTACCTGTTTACCACACCGAAAAACTATAAAAACTTTAAATGTTTGCGATATTTTTGCAGCTGTCAGATGTAAACATTGGAATGTCTCCACAATGGGAACATATGTATTTTTTCGTGCCAATAATGGCATAATAAGAAAAACTCATAAAAACGCGGATAAATGTCCAAAATTACATATTTTTAGCTAAAAATATATGTATTCAACGTTATTAGTAGCAAGTTTAGGAGTTTTATACTGTTTACCAATGGTTTTGAGCATTAAGAAAAAAAGACAAATGCTTGGAAAAAGTTAAGGAATTCAGCAAGGTGGCTCAACAATTTTTGAAAATGTGTTTTTTAGCCCATATTTAGCGATTCTACTAGGTTTTCTTATCTGAAATACAGTGTTTGTAGCAATTTAACTTTCTGTAATAGCTTTTGTTACATTATATGCTAATTTAGTGAAATAATAATGTAATTTATAACAGTACCACCATGGGGGGGTCCCGTAGCGTAGTTGGCTACACGTTCGCCTTACAAGCGAATGGTCATGGGTTCGATTCCCAGCCCTCCACTAAACCCTCGTCAGTCGACGGATCCGCAGCCCATACGGCGGCGTTCTGGGGTGCACGCCTTACCGTCACGGCTGCCTGATGACGACTGACAACTTGTTCTTCTCGGAGGCATTCCTCCAACGTTACCCGGATAAAAATGGCAACCGAACAATGCAACGATTATTGGATAGACGACATGGACAAACGGACACAATGGACTCACGATGAGATGGACAAGCAACGACAACAATAATGATAATGGAAAATCTAAAAATAGATTCTGTGTGGATTCTGGTAGCAGAATGCCACAGTAGATCTCGGCACAGTAGCGGTTAAGTAACACAGAGTGCCTACCAAATAAAGAAAGGAATAAAAAAAAAAAAAACAGTACCACCACTATTGGTACTACATCCACTAAGGGTACGGTTACCCTACCCGGGTAGAAACCGTGATATTGATAACAAAATATGATAACAAACTAATAGCTCAAGATATTGATAAGTTCTTGTTAATGGCAAAACCTGATATTTTTATGATATTTCGGTGCAATTTTTTGTTATTTTCGCCGCTTGTTATTTTTACTCTTATTTCAAACAAATTATTATCATGTTTTGTTATCAATATCACATTTTACTGTTAATGAGCCATTTTCGTCTACCCGGGTAGACTGGCATGCGATGTCAATTGGATTTGTCAGAAGCTTACGAAAGTTTTGCAACCAAAAAACAAATTACGACAGTTTTGCATCTAAGAAAAGAATCAAACCATTGTAATAAGGTGCTAATTTGATAATTATTATATTGATTAAATCTGACACTTACGCAACATGGCAACGAGGCGCACAATTTCAGTGTGTCTGTTGATTAAAACATTTCACATAACACGTTGTTGTTAATTTAATGTATCTATATCAAAGGTTCGTTACAAATTATCAGTTGCTTCAATATAAAACTGACCTCGGGTTTGGTCAGAAAATTAAACACTAATAAAACAAGACCCAACATTTTTTTAAAGCTGAATAAAGACCGGGAAAATTTGACAAAATTTATCGGGAAAAGCGAGAAAAACAGGGAATTTGAAAATCCAATTTCAGTGGCCACCCTGGGTGGGGTTTGATAGTGAGCGCTGTTGAATTCCTATAATAAGCTGCATGTATCCGCAAATAGGCCCCACCAAAGCGACCGTGTGCCACTCAAAGCGCACAAGCCCAAGTCTTGGTTGCAGGTGGGACACAAAACAGCCCTGGCACGACGGCCCTTCGATGAGACAGGAGGTTTGCGCAGGCCCAATAAGCCGCCTTTAAAAACAACTATTACGAACGACATAGAAGATAATACGACTCGATACAATCGGCAACGACCTAGGCGACGAATAAAGGATCGCGATTGGAAGCTTGGAACATGGAACTGCAAGTCACTAGGTTTCGCAGGTTGCGACTGGATGATGTATGATTAATTACTTCCCCGCAACTTCGACGTCGTGGCGCTGCAGGAGATTTGCTGAACAGGACAGGAATCGGCTTCATAGTGCTGGGTCTTACCCAACGTGTGATTGGGTGGCAGCCAATCAACGCAAGGATGTGCAAGCTGAGGATAAAAGCAACTATAGCATCATCAACGTGCACTGCCCACTCAAAGGGAGACCCGAGGACGAGAAAGAAGCGTTCTACGCACAGCTGGAGCAGACATACGATGGATGCCTACTGCGGGACGTTAAAATCGTCATCGGTGACATGAACGCACAGGTAGCAAGGGAGGAAATGTATAGACCGGTCATCGGACCGGATAGTCTCCACATCGAATCGTAAGAAAGCGACCAACGGTGCATAAACTTCGCAGCCTCCCGCGGAATGGTAGTCCGAAGCACCGTCTTCCCCAAAAATATCCGCAAGGCCTCATGGAAATCACCTAATAAAGAAACGGAGAACCAAATCGACCACGTTCTAATCGATGGTAAATTCTTCTCCGACATCACGAACGTCCGTACTTGCCGCAGTGCGAATATTGAATCTGACCACTACTCCATTGCAGTATGCGTGCGCTCAAAACTCTCGACGGTGTACAACACGCGTCGAAGTCGGACACCGCGGCTTAATATTGGGTGGCTACAAGACGTTAGGCTAGCCCTAGGATACGCGCAGCAGCTGTAAGTGGCACTCCCAACGGAAGAGCAGCTAGGTGCAGCGTCTCTTGAAGATGGCTGGAGAGATATTCGATCCGCCATTGGTAGCACCGCAACCACTGCGCTTGGTACGGTGCCCCGAATCAGAGAAACGACTGGTATGACGGCGAATGTGAGCAGTTAGTGGAAGAAATTGCGGGAGGGTAAACGAAGAACGATACAAAAGGGCGCGGACCAGCCAAAACTCGATTTTCCGGAGGAAAAAGCGCCAGCAGGAAGATCGAGACCTTGCAGAGACGTGAAGAGAAGTGAAGAATCGCGCTAGTAACACACGAAAGTTCTATGAGAAGTTAAACCGTTCACGTAAGGACCACGTGCCACAGCCTGATATGTGTAAGGACATAAACGGGAATCTTCTTTCGAACGAGCGTGAGGTGATCCAAAGGCGGCGGCAGCACTACGAAGAACACCTGAATGGCGACGTGGCAGACGAAGATGGCGGTATGGTGATGGACCTGGGAGAACGCGCGCAGGACATAATTCTACCGGCTCCGGATCTCCAGGAAATCCAGGAGGAGATTGGCCGGCTGAAGAACAACAAAGCCCCTGGGGTTGACCAACTACCAGGAGAGCTATTTAAACACGTTGGTGAGGCATTGACTAGAGCGCTGCATTGGGTCATTACCAAGATTTGGGAGGAGGAAGTTTTGCCGCAGGAGTGGATGGAAGGTGTCGTGTCGTGTGTCCCATCTACAAAAGGGCGATAAGCTGGATTGTAGCAACTACCGCGCAATCACATAGCTGAACGCCGCCTACAAGGTACTTTTTCAAATTTTATATCGTCGACTAGCACCAATTGCAAGAGAGCTCGTGGGGTAGTACCAGGCGGGTTTTATGGGCGAACGCTCCACCACGGACCAGGTATTCGCCATTCGCCAAGTACAGCAGAAATGCCGCGAATACAACGTGTCTACACATCATCTATTCATTTACTTCAAAGCCGCATATGATACAATCGATCGGGACCAGCTATGGCAGCTAATGCACGAGCACGGATTTCCGGATAAACTGACAC
Organism: Armigeres subalbatus; assembly: GCF_024139115.2. Taxonomy (NCBI): domain Eukaryota; kingdom Metazoa; phylum Arthropoda; class Insecta; order Diptera; family Culicidae; genus Armigeres; species Armigeres subalbatus. Next base: position 59,575,813 of record NC_085141.1, on the reverse strand, counting down.
GGTTGAGCAAAGCGACGATGGATCGGGTGATGTACGTAGTTCGAGTTTCAGGGGCATTCTCGAGTCCCTTCGAAACACGCAGAGGGTTACGGAAAGGTGCTGGTCTTTCGTGTCAGCTATTCAACATCGCTTTGGAAGGGGTAATACGAAGAGCAGGGATTAACAAAAGTGGTACAATTTTCAATAAGTCCGTTCAGCTATTTGGCTTCGCCGACGTCATAGATATTTCGGCACGGAGCTTTGAGAAGATGGAGGAAGCCTACACCAGACTGAAGAGGGAAGCTAAGCGGATCGAACTAGCCATCCACCGCGAGTTTGCATCGGTGGTGACGAAATCGAGGTGGTAGAAAAATTTGTTTATTTGGGCTCACTGGTGACTGCCGAAAATGATACCAGCAGAGAAATTCGGAGACGCATAGTGGCTGGAAATAGTACGTACTTTGGACTCCGCAAGACGCTCCGAGACGAATAGAGTTCGCCACCGTACTAAACTGAAAAATCTACAAAACCCTCATTAGACCGGTAGTCCTCTACGGACATGAGACCTGGACGATGCTCGTGGAGGACCAACGCGCACTTGGAGTTTTCGAAAGGAAAGTGCTGCGTACCATCTATGGTGGGGTGCAGATGACGGACGGTACGTGGAGGAGGCGAATGAACCACGAATTGCATGAGCTGCTGGGAGAACCATCCATCGTTCACACCGTGAAAATCGGACAACAGCGGTGGGCCGGGCACGTAGCTAGAATGTCGAGCAGTAACCCGATTGAAATGGTTTTCGACAACGATCGAGGCGAAGGCGAGGTGCGCAGCGGGCAAGGTGGATCGATCAGATGGAAAATGATTTGCGGACCCTCCGTAGACTGCGTGGTTGGCAACGTGTAGCCATGAATCAATATACTACACTGCCAAAAATATCTATATGAGATATATGTGTCGCTGTTATAAATTTTTGCAATAGCTCCACCCCAATATAATCGATATAGAACCACACGTGAATTAAATAATTGCTATTTCGAGACCACACATGAAGTTTATTTGGATATATATTTTATTAGTAGTTCGGGTGGAGAATGGTTATGTGTGCGCTGATATACATCATAAGTTAAATCTATAGATTTTTGCCAATAAATATGTGTGGATTTTTAGTAGTGTATATACTATACTATATATAATAGCCCTGTTTTTCTGTCCGGTGACTAGGCAACCAGACGCAGCACGCGGGGAAATTCTCACAAAAAATAAAATATTTGACACTTCAATTCTTTTTTACTATCAGATGCAGAAAACAAAACCAGTGACAACCTTAGACAACCAGACACAGCATTTGATGAAAAAAATCACAGACAACAGACATTGAAAATTTTGATTTTGTTAATGCAGGAATCTATTTCTTATTTAATCTACAAGCGTGAATAACACATGAACCGTCTATATTGAAAAAAAAAAACACTTGCCACTTTCATAACATTCTGAAATCAAATTCCACTTTATCATAGTTTTTATTATATTCTGTATTTCAATTAGCTAGAAATGGGTTCAAGTGGAATTTTAGATAAATTTGAGTAATGTGATTATTTACAACTCTTAACTTCCAGTCAATTGAATTTTAAGTTTTTTTATCATGCACAGGGCCGGATTTAGTCGGAGTGGGCCCCGGGGCCGACAGTTTGTGGGGCCACTAAAATGAAAAAAAAAAAAGGTTAGTTTTAGTACATCTCTTATATATAAAAATGAAATGGTCTGTGTTCGTATCCGCAGAACTCGAAAACGGCTGGATGGATTTTTTTCATTTCTTCAGCAGAAACATTCGTTATAGTTTCCGACGGGTTTATATCATATTTCCTAATGGGAAAATTACGAGTAAGGTTGAGCAAACCGTGAATAACTAAAATTGTGATTCCTATGCGAACTTTGCATGGGCAGTTCGGAATGCACATTCTCGCCTACTATGCAGGACAACGTCTGCTGGGTTAACTAGTAAGGTATATTTGGGGCCCAGGGCCACGGTCCACCGGAGCCCTCCCCCCATATATACATACACATTTTTGAAGCATTGCAGTTGCAGTTATTCGAACCATTTACTTTTTACTTTTTATCATTGCGTTTCTTCTTGCCATTTAATGTTCAATACTTAGTCTTTAGAATGAAAAAAACTATTCACTAAAACGCAAATTGAAAGTTTGAAGCGCATGGATGATTATGAATGTGTGTAGAAAATTATTCCCCTTTAATTTACCAAGTTGGTCCTGGATGGTCCCTTTGTGCAAATTGACTGGGTTTGCCGTCATCATTCACTATGTTTACATCATTCTTTATTAAGGGTAATGTAATTGAATTTACCCATTAATCTGATGGGAAATAATTAACACGGTGCACACTGTTCACCGCAAGTAACGACAGTTGCTCATTCGTTATTCACTGGGCCCCCAAATCGGTCGCAGAAGGCATTTCCGTGTTGTACTCGAAGTAGAAATTATCCATCATGCGATGGTTCGTGGTTAAGACCATTTACGACAGTGTCACACCTCTGTACTACGTTTTAAAACTAACGGGCCTAGCTGCAACCCCTTTTGATTCGAAATGCATCCCAAATTGGTATCGTGCAGTCTGGCCGTTTCTATATCTGGTCACGTTTTTAAGTTTCTACACCTATTTGGCACATATCAACCTCTTTCAACACAAATTTCCGAAGCTGTACAACTCAGATATTCTTGGCTCGTCAGATGCGGTTTATACGATTTTATTTTTGTTAATAGCTTGGTACACAGTGAGTGCATGTTTCATCGATGGTGAGAGAATAAAAAAAATCTTCAGATATCAACACGAAGTGGATTTAATGTTAGGAAAAATGAATGCAGAAACTGATCTGGTCCGTTTCCACCTGATACTGAGCATGACTGTACTGGTCTTCGAAGCGACACTAGTAGCTATGATTATGAACTATCATCTGTACTTTGCTGCTTTGGTGCAATTCGTTTCCTACGGTACAAAAAGGCAACTGGTATATTTTGCATTCATGCAATTATTTCTGCTTAACATGATCTACGGAACGGTGATGATGATCCTACCGAAGCAGAGGTTTGCAGCCATGAATCATGCTTTCAGGTGAGTTCTTTGCCGCTAAACTTATGTATGGTATTCCTCAGGTAGGTAGCTATTCGTCCCAATTAAATAAGGCTTATAGGTAAAATATGATTTCTGTTGATGCGTGCGAGCGCCAAAAATATGTATTGACTAGCGAGCTCATTGAAAAACATGAGGAATGAAAAGTGAAAAATTAGGAGCGAGGAGTGAGAAGTCTCACATTTCGCTTCTCATCTCTAATTTGACCTAATAACTTTCAATTCGGCTAGATGAATGTCGAACTAACGTGTTATTCCACCAAGTGGCATTCGGCCAAACGCTTACGCCTACTCATTGTTATAGGTGTTAATATGCGTGTTTACTGCTGAAAAAAATCACAAATATAAGAAACAAATCGAGCTGCACGGTGTTCAACAATGCTAAACTAGTAATTTATTGCATTTTACTCAATCAACTGTGAATAATCCTTCTTGCAAACAGCAACCATAATGGCATTCACGCAACTTATATCCAATTTGTTGTTTTTTTTTGTATATTTCAATGATTTGTAGTTTGCTTGGCTAGTTGGCTTAGCAAAAAGATTCTCTGCTTTGTAGTATACGAAGTTTCTGATCTGTATATGACTAGCGGCAGTGTATGTCTATTAAATTAATTATCTTGTTTAGGGCCCATTTATGTAGTTATGTGGATCGCATTTCAGAAAATACATTTGCTCAATGTCTTGTAGAAGCCATTTATCAATCAAATTTCTACTGCGTATGGGTGGAATGAATGCCTCACTAATCGATATTATAGAGGTTGAATAACTACTGTTCCGCATTTTCCCACCTTTGTCAAAACGTTTCCTGTTTGAAAATGTAGCCGGAACTCATGTTGTATCAATAACCGAAAACTATCATGTCAATGTGCGAACCATTCATATTAGCCTCTTCTCTCGCAAACCCCTGAGCTATGATCTGTTAACCCCACACACATTTGTCTCTGACCTGGTAAACAATGACTCCCACTGTGCGGGCGTGCAAACCAATTAAACGAGGAAACACCTTCCATTACAGTCCCGGCAGTCTGTTGATACCGACCAGACAGTTGCGTCTTTGCTTTGAGTCATGACGGTTCGCAAAACGAAAAGTGAAATTTTGAACCCGTACTACCAGATCACGACCATTCTTAAATGTTTCGGACTGTATCCGTTGGTCACGGATCCGGAAAAACGCGCACACCTTCGATACCAGTTGCTAAATGTTTCGATCATCCTAAGTACGATTGCGACGTACGGCTACGTTCTAGTGTTCCATTCCCTGCAGTCGGAAATCATCCGAGTGAACTCCGGTTCTGTGATCATCCAGCGGATGCTGGACATTTTCCATACCGCCCAATATGCCATGGGCGTTGTAGTACCGATTTTCGCTTTTTATATCCCAGACAAAACGCACCGAATGCTCCGAAAGCTGGAAGACATCAACGACACGATGCTGGAATTCGGTGGCCGACCAATCGCATCTGCGCTTGCCGCTTCCAGCAGAGTCGTTAAAATGATGCAGCTGGTTGCAATTGGCGTTCCGGTGGCCTGCTTAGTAGTGACGACTTTGCTGTGGAAAACGCTTCGTTTCAAACTTTCATTCAATTATGCGATTAAAATTACGAAGTTCGTTTGCTTTTGTTCCTACGCACTACTGTGGATGCAACCAACGCTACTAATGATGCTGATCCGTGCTCGGTTCTTGGCATTGAGTCGCATGGTGAGGTTAGTAAGATGGTGATTCAAATATTGATGTGTGATAGAAAAGTTATAGATATGTAGATTTGTTTGCTGATGGATGGTTTATTACAACGCAAGAAAATTATTATTATTTATTGTTATTTACGAGATTTTCGGCCCGTGGCCGGCTCATCTCGTGCAAGAAAATAAGTAATAGGTTTATGAGATAATAATTGATTTTTTTTATGGGATTGCATCAAAACGGCACCAACATTTCAAAACGGCGAAACTGCTTTTGCAAACAAGACTTCTGCACATCGCTGGTGGGCTAATTTGTGTCCACCCACTACTGCGTATGGGTGGATCCAGCGCCTTTGAATGAAAGAAGAGGATTTGCTGCTTCCATGAGTGATGTTGGATTGCGTGGTTGGGCTCAAATTAGCCAACCAGCGACGTGAGATCTCTTGATTACAAAAGCAGTTTCGCCCTTTTGAAATGTTGGTGCCGAAATGTGCTATGCTTTTATGTCCAAGGGAATTCGTATAACAAATTTACCAAATTCATAATTACTCAAATAATTCATTCCTTAATTCCTTAATTTCTTAATTCCTTAATTCCTTGATTCCTTGATTCCTTAATTCCTTAATTCCTTTATTTCTTAATTCCTTAATTCCTCAATTCCTTAATTCCTTAATTCCTTAATTCCTTAATTCCTTAATTCCTTAATTCCTTAATTCCTTAATCCCTTAATTCTTTAATTCTTTAATTCCTTAATTCCTTAATTCCTTAATTCCTTAATTCCTTAATTCCTTAATTCCTTAATTCCTTAATTCCTTAATTCCTTAATTCCTTAATTCCTTAATTCCTTAATTCCTTAATTCCTTAATTCCTTAATTCCTTAATTCCTTAACTCCTTAATTCCTTAATTCCTTAATTCCTTAATTCCTTAATTCCTTGATTCCTTAATTCCTTGATTCCTTAATTCCTGAATTCCTTAATTCCTTAATTCCTTGATTTCTTGATTCCTTAATTCCTTAATTCCTTAATTTCTTAATTCCTTAATTCCTCAATTCCTTAATTCCTTAATTCCTTAATTCCTTAATTCCTTATTTCCTTAATTCCATAATTCCTTAATTCCTTAATTCCTTAATTCCTTAATTCCTTAATTCCTTAATTCCTTAATTCCTTATTTCCTTAATTCCATAATTCCTTAATTCCTTAATTCCTTATCTCCTTAGTTCCTTAATTCCTCAATTGCTTAATTGCTTAATTCCTTAATTGCTTAATTCATTAATTCCTTAATTCCTAAATTCTTTAATTCCTTAATTCCTTAATTCCTTAATTCTTTAATTCCTTTATTCCTTAATTCCCTAATTCCTTAATTCCTTAATTCCTTAATTCCTTAATTCCTTAATTCCTTAATTCCTTAATTCCTTAATTCCTTAATTCCTTAATTCCTTAATTCCTTAATTCCTTAATTCCTTAATTCCTTAATTCCTTAATTCCTTAATTCCCTAATTCCTTAATTCCTTAATTCCATAATTCCTTAATTCCTTAATTCCTTAATTCCTTAATTCCTTAATTCCTTAATTCCTTAATTCCTTAACTCCTTAATTCCTTAATTCCTTAATTCCTTAACTTCTTAATTCCTTAATTCCTTAATTCCTTGATTCCTTAATCCAGGCCTGCCCAACCTTTTCAAGCCACGGGCCAATTTCCAGAATGGCCACTTGCTGGCGGGCCAAAAAATATTCGATACATATTTTTCATACATTTCAAAATACCCAAAGCAAAATATGGCATTTAGTTTTACAGAATGACTTAAATTGTTTAAAAAAGACTAAACACGATTTAATTACGTTTGAATAATCTTTTTTCAATCGAATTTTGCAAGCAGATAATGAAGATCAACAATTTTATTATTATTATTGTCTTTATTAATGAGGTTTTCGGCCCTTGACCGGTTCACCTCATGATAAGATCAACAATTACTTTTTACTGCTTTCATTATTGATGAGAGTTGTCCACACATATATGTACTTCTGGGAAGAGAAAATATCTTACGAAAGATGAGTCTTTCTAAAATTTAGATTTGAGCACGTTGCTGCATTGGAGGTCAATTATCTCCATTTGAAACATTCCTTTTTGACGTAACGTAGTTTTCAAATCTTCTGTGAAAACTCTAATTCTTCGCCGTGCTTTATGACAAACTAATATTACTGAAGGAGGTTTTTTTAGAGCACACCATTTCAACAGCAGTCGATATGCATTCCATAACAATTTCTCCGTTCAACTTCGGTGAATTTTTTTTGAATTAATAATAATCTACATTATTTAATTCCAATTCCATAACAATTTCTCCGTTCAACTTCGTTGAATTTATTTATTTTTAAATCAATAATAATCTACATTATTTATTAACCTTTCGGGACTCGCGCCATTGTAAAAACACCTTCGGAAAAAGCTCGCTTGTCATTCACAACAGGGGCGAGACCGAGTGAGCGATCCAGAACCATGCCGTCCCGGAGTGTTAATAAATAGAGTCCCGGAAAGTTAATAAATAATAAGAATGTGCTTCTCGAGCCAGAGAGAAAAACTTTCGGGCCGGTTATGAAGTATTCTTTCTAACACGCCGCGGGCCACAGAAAATGGAGCCAAGGGCCGCATCCGGCCCGCGGGCCGTACGTTGGGCAGCCCTGCCTTAATCCCTTAATTCATTAATTCCTTAATTCCCTAATTTCTTAATTCCTTATTTCCTCAATTCCTTAATTCCGTAATTCCTTAATTCCTTAATTCCTTAATTCCTTAATTCCTTAATTCCTTAATTCCTTAATTCCTTAATTCCTTAATTCCTTAATTCCTTAATTCCTTAAGGTCACTCCTGACGGAATCCAAGTTTCAAAGTGCTCGCGTTTTCGGGGACACCACTCGATACGGAGGCGGCGCACAACTGTCATTTTTATTTTTCACGGATGCTGCGACGCAGCAAAGCTGAAAGAATAAAAATGACAGTTGTGCGTTGCTTCCGTATCGAATGGTGTGCCCTTGAAAACGTGAGTACTTTGAAAATTGATTCCGTCAGGAGTGACCTTAATTCCCTAATTCCTTGATTACTTAATTCCTTAATTCCTTAATTCCTCAATTCCTAATTCCTTAATTCCTCAATTCCTTAATTCCTCACTGTAAGTACCAACCCATGCAAAAAGCGAGATTGTAAATCTGTATATGGACCGCTGAGAACCAGCCGGAATATGCCGTTTCACGGTTTTCGCAATATGTTGCTTGCAAGTCGTGCTGCACTGCTTCTATTAAAAAGCACACAATCGAGGCGTGAATCTACTTGCCCAATGTCCTGGTTGTGGACTGGCGACAAATTTAGGAACTAAGGAGCTTAATGATTAAGAATTTAGGAATTCAGGAATCTAGAAACTTGGAAATTCGCGGTTTCAGGAATTTATAAATTTGGGAATTCAGCAATTTATGAAATTAAGGATTCAGGAATTTATGAATTTAGGAATTTAGGATTTTGGGAATTTATGAATTTAGGAATTTATAATTTCGGAAGTTTAGGAATTTGTGAGTTGAGGAGTTTAGGAATTTGGTAGGAACTCAGGAATCCTCGTTAAATACCTTCTAGAGTTCTTCCAGAAAGTCTTGATGAAGCTCGTTTAAGAATTCTACCTGATGCCTTCCAGAAACCCATCGTGGAGATCCTCCAGGATTCCATTCAGGAGAATCCCACAGAAATTACTCCTGCAGTTCTTATATGAATTCTTCCTGGAGTTCAACCAGGAATTCCTCCTGGATTTCCTCAAGGAACTATACAAAGAGATCTTAGAGAGTTTCTACAGAAATTCCTTCTGCAGTTCCTCCAAGAATATCTCCTGAAGTTCAGCCAGAAATTCCAGCAATTCTTCCTAAGTTAACCAAGGAATTCCTCCTGAGAAGCCCATAACAATTTCTCCCACAAATGTGCCATGAAATTCTTCCGAAAATTCCTTCTCGAATTCCACCAAAAAATCCTCCTAGAGCTCCTACGATAACTCCACTCAGTTCCTTAGAAAAATCATCCTGAAAGTTCCACAAGCTTAGATTTCCTCCTGAAGTTGCTCAAGGAATTTTCCAAATTTAAAATTTCGTCGCCGAATGATTTTTTTCTTAAATTTGTCACTCGTAAAAGTTGTAACCGCCGTGATCAGCGACATGAGTTATTCCAAGAATTCCTGAATTTTTTGAAAAAAATTCCAGGGGGAATCTTGGAGGAGCTCCAAAAAGAATTTCTAAGATTCGTTCTGAATTCCTCAGGAATTGATTCTAAATTCCCACATGATTCATTCTGACAAGCACCCCCCCTCCCAATTTATTCTGAGTCCATCCCAAGAACTCGTTCTGAATACCCCCAGGAAATCATTCTGAATTCCCCCATGAAGTCATTCCTAATTCCCCCAGGAATTCATTCTGAGTTCTCCCAGGAATTCATTCTGAATGCCCTCAGGAATTCATTCTAAATTTCCTCAGGAACTCATGCTGAAATCTTCAATGAATTCATTTCGAACTCCCTCAGAATTTCATTCTGAATTCTCTATGAATCCTGAGATGCTCCGAGAATTCATCCTGATGTTCCAGGAATTTATCTTGAATCATCCCAGGAATTCATTCTGATTTCCACAATTTCCACCTATATTCCCTCATGTAATCATTCTGAATTCCCCCAGCATTCATTCTGAACTTCCCCAGGAGTTCATTTTAAATTCCCTCAGGAATTCATTTTGGAATCTCCCAGGAATTTATTCTGAACTCCCCCGAAAATTCATTTTGAAATCCCCCAGGAATTTATTCTGAACTCCCCAGAAAATTCATTCGGAATTCCCCCAAAAAATCATTCTGAATTCCCTCAGGATCCTGAGGCCCTCTAGGAATTCATCCTGAGCTAACCCAGGAATTCATTTTGATTTCCATCAGCAACTCATTCTGTCTTCCACCAGGAAATCATTCTGATTTCTCCCAGGAATCAATTCTGCTTCCCACTCGGAATTCAATCTGTATTTCTCCTGGAACTCATTCTGATTCCCCCCATTGAATTCATTCTGATTTCCTCTGGGATTCATTCTGATTTTCCCCAGGAATTCATTCTGAATTCCCCCAAGAATTCATTCTAATTTCGCCAGGAATTCATTCTAAATTCCCCCAGGAATTCATTCTGAATTCCCCCAGAAATTTATTCTGAATTCCCTAAGGAATTCTTCCTGGAGTTACTTCAGGAATGCCTTATTGGTTGAGTTCTTTTAGGAAATTCTTTCAGGAATTCTTCTTGATGCTCCACCGGAAATTACAACTGGAGTTCCTCCAGGATTCCCTCCTGAGTTCACCAAGGAATTCCTCCAGGGGTTCATGCAGGGATTCTATCTGGGGTTCATCCTGAATATCTTTTTGGAATTCCTACAGGAATCCTTGCTGGAGTTTTTTCAAAAAATCTTCTTAGAGTTCCTCCAGAAATTACTCCTGGAATTCCTCCAGGATTTCTTCATGGAGCTCTTCCATAAATTACCCCTGGAGTTCCTCCGGGAATTTCTCCTGGAGTTTCCGCAGGGATTCCTCCTGGAGTTCCTTCAGGATTTTTTTCAGGGATTATTCCAAGCGTCTATTCGGTAATTCTTCTTCACTTTCCTTCGGGAATCAATCTTTATGCTCCTCCAAGAATTCTAGCTGGGGTTCATCTAGGATATCTTTTGGGAGTTCTTACGGGAACCGTTCCAAAAATTCATCTTGGAGCTCCTCCAGAAATATGTTCCTCCAGAAGTTACTCCTGGAGTTCCCTCAGGATTTCCTTCTGGAATTTCTCTCAAAGTTTTTTTCTGGAGTTCTTCCAATTATTTCTCCTTCGATTCTTTGATCTTTCAGGAGTTCCTTATTAAGTTCTTTCTGGAATTCTTCTCAAAGTCTTCTTGGAGCTTCTCCAGCAATTCATCCCGGATTTTATCCAGTAATGCATCCTGGAGCTCCTGGTGAAGTTTCTTTAAAAGTTCATCTTTGAGTTTCTTTAGAAACTTATCTTGGACTTACTGCAGGAATTCTTGGAATAACTCACGTCTGATGGAATTCAGAATTAATTCCTGGAAGAATCCAGGAAGAATTTTTTTGGGGGCACTCAGAATTAATTTCTGGAGAATTTCTGAGATCTGCAGGTACCCAAAAAAGAATTCATGGATAAACCCCAGGTGAATTTATTGAAGAAAATCTAAGAAAAATTGCCGAAGAGGCGCGAGGAGGAATCCCTGGAATTCTTTGAAACTCCAGGAGGAATTCTTGATGGAGCTCTAAGAGGAATTCCTTGATGGAGGATCTGCACGAGGAATTCCAAAGCGAATTCCTGGAAGAACAGCAGAAAACAATTCTGGATGAACCCCAGCAGAAATATCTGGTGGAACTCATGGAGGAATTAATGATGAATTCTTGGATAAACTCCAATGTGTATTCCTGGAGGAACTCCAGGAGCAATTCCTGGATAATTTTTTGACGGAATACCAGGAGTAATATTTGGAAGAATTAAAAAAAATTGACAAACAAATTGCAAAAGAAATTTCTAAGGGAACTCCAAGAGAGTTTTCTGGAGTAACTCTAGAAGGAATTTTGAAGGACGTTCAGAACAAATCTCTGGAGTAATTCCATGAGGAATGCTTAGAAACTTTGAGAGGAATTCCTGGTCTAACTCCATAATGAACTCCTAGAACTGTGAAAGGAGTTTCAGAAGGATCTTCAAGATGAATCACTGGATGGACTTTGGGAAGAACTTCTGAATGAATTGTAGGAGGAATGCCAGAAGAAGTTACTCAAGAAATTCCTCCTGGAATTCACCAGGAGTTCTTTCTAAAGTTTCTCCGAGAATTCCATTAGACTTTTCTCTTGGAATTCTTTCAGAAGGTCCTTCGGGAATACTTCTGGATGTTTATCCGGGAATTCCTGCATTCTTTCGAAGCTCCAATAATAATTCCTGGATTTCCTACATAAATGCCTCTTGAAATTACTTCAGATGTTCATCTGGGATCTAGTAATTCTTTCCTTCGAGAGATCCTTCACAAACTAACATATAAGTTCTTTCTGGAATTCCTTCGAAAGTTCCTCCTGAAATTCATCCTGAATATCTTCCTGAAAATCCTCCAGCTGTTCTACTTCAAATTTATCTGAGAGTTCCTCCTCGAACTGCTCTAGGAATTATTCTTGGACTTCCTCCAAATAGTCCTACTGGAATTCCTCCCTTTACTTCTTATGGAAATCCTTCTGGAACTACTTCAGGAATTTCTTCAGGAATTCACATATTTTTCCTGGAATTTAAACAATTCTTCTCTCTATATGCAAGCTATTTATACTTTTCATTTAGGGTAAAGGCTACAAAGCAAGACCATGCTGAGGGTGGCTGGGTTCGATTCCCGGTGCCGGTCTAGGCAATTTTCGGATTGGAAATTGTCTCGACTTCCCTGGGCATAAAAGTATCATCGTGTTAGCCTCATGATATTACGAATGCAAAAATGGTAACCTGGCTTAGAAACCTCGCAGTTAATAACTGTGGTAATGCTTAATGAACACTAAGCTGCGAGGCGGCTCTGTCCCAGTGTGGGGATGTAACGCCAATAAGAAGAAGATTCAGGGTAAAAGGCCCAATAGTGGAGGAACTAAGGAAGTTCAACCACAATTTATACACTCACACCAAGTCTGTAATTGATTGCGCTTACCTTAAGTGTTCCTTTGAAAGCACATCGATTATATTTCAAACAAAGAGTGATCCAATCGCACCTGAATTCCAATAGTTGCGGTATTTTTAATTCGTGTTCCTATAGTTGCGATGGGATGTTTTCATATGGGACTCACAAATGTAAGAACACTACCGCCACTTTTGGTGCAAAGTAAAAAAAAAAGATAAGGTATTTTAATGATACTTTACCGTTTTTGATGCAATTCTCAACCTGTTTTCTTTTATTTCGTGTTATGACAGGTCAACAAATTGATAGACTGTATGGGTTGCTGCGTATTTTGTGTAAAAACAACACTACCAAAACTTTAGGAACAGCCACGACTATCGGAACTTTTACCCTATATACTTTACTAGCAGATCGGATCCTGCGTTGCCCGGGATCAACACTTTAGCTTGGTGAATGTCAAATATTGCAGCAACGCACTCTAGATCGATTTTAGATATTAGCTATTAACTGCGAGGTTTTTAAGCCAAGTTATCATTTTTGCATTCATATATCATGAGGCTAACACGATGATACATTTATGTCCGGACTAGGAATTGAACCCAGCCACTCTCAGCATGATCTTGCTTTGAAGCTGCGCGTATCACTGCGCACACGGATAAGAAACACCTTGCAACGTAATGTTGGTACCGGATAAGCCCCTGTCCTGCTTATTTTTTTAGTTAATTTAGTTGTATTTTAAATGTACGTGCCTCATTTAAAGTTTGTATGAAAATTACTATGGGAATAACCACTTATGTAAAAGATCATTCCGTGAGGTGGCCCAAAAGCAATTTAAGTATATTCAATGCGTTAATAGAATACTTCATAGAATACTTTCCAAGCTGAAAGTCGGTTTCCGTTGCGAAGCAATCTGACTTTTGTAACGAAAGTTATAAAGAAAACGAAAATGCTCATTATTAATATTGATGTTATTCTTTTACATTTCAGTATTTTCTGAATAACTTCTCTTGCCAGTATCAAATCGTTTCGCAGCAAAGACGATCTGTTTCCTTACTAAATTCCCCATAATGCTAACGTGTTTATATATTTCTATAGATAAATGAGCAACGTTGCGGAACAATTTTCCACAAAAGTTACTGTTCTCATAGCAATTTTCATACAAACTTCAAACTGCGCGTGACATTGGTACTTTACGTTACAAATCTTGGCTTGGTACTTGTAGTGTTTATTCCTAAATTTAAAAGTTTTGTAAGAAAAGTTTTTAAACTTGAAAGTCACAAATATATGACGCACCATGCGTCCCCATCAGTCCGCACACAACACTTCTAGGATTTGTACTTAGTATAGCATAGTATGCCCGACCACTTTTGTAAGGTCATCTCTGAAGCTGCTAACGGGCCATTCATCCATCAATTTCCTGCTGTGTAATGGTGGTGTGGGTGTCTCACGTATTGATATTATAGTTGTTAAATATCTTCTGCTCCGCATTGCCTTTCCTTTGTCAGTACGTTTCGAGTTTCAAAATGTAGCCGGAACTAATGTTGTATAAATAACCAAAAATCATCAACAGCCAATGTGTAAATCATTCATGTTAGCTGCTTCTCTCGTTCCCCTGTGTGTTACGATCTACTTCCCCACTTACTGTCTTCGACTTAGTAAACAATGACTACCGCTGTGCGGCGGGCAAACCAATTATACAAGGAAACACCATTCGTTTCAGTTTATTGATACCGACCAGACAGTTGCGGCTTTACCTCGAATCATGGCGGTTCACAAAACGAGAAGTGGTTTCTTGACAACATTCTACCAGATCACAGCCATTTTGAAATGTTTCGGGCTGTATCCGTTGGTAACGGATCCGGAGAGACGAACACTTCTTCGATACCAGTTACTGAATCTTTCGATCATCCTAACTACAACTGCCACACACGGCTACATTTTGGTGTTCCATTCGCTGCAATCGGAAAACATCCGAATCAAAACCGGTTCCATAATAATCCAACGGATGCTGGACATTTCCCACATCACTCAATATGCCATCGGTGTTGTAGTACCGATGTTCGCTTTTCACACCGTGGACACGGGGCACCGAATGCTTCGAATGCTGGAGGACGTCAACGGGTTGATACTGGAACTCGGCGGCCGATCAATCGCATCTGCACTCGCCGGGTCCAGCAGAACCGTTCGAATTGTGCAACTGGTCGCACTATGTTCAACGGGGGCCTGCTTGGTAGTGACTACTGTGGTTTGGAAAATACTTCGTTTCAAATTTTCATTGAACTATGTGATTAAAATCATCAAGCTCTTCTGTTTCTGTTCCTACGCACAACTATGGTTGCAACCGACGCTGCTGATGATGATAATCCGTGCTCGGTTCGGGGCACTGAATCGGATAGTGAGGTTAGTAAAGGCGGCGATCTATTATTGCGTGAAAGAAGAGCGATCGATAGGTTTGATTTGTGCGATGATTGATGGTTTACAATTCGTGAATATTTTATTTATTGAATGATATTCGCTCAAGCTTTTAGCATGGAATGTAGCATCAAATCAAAGGTAGCAACAGCTTAATGAGATATTTTTTATATGCTTCGCATGATTGAATTAGCATTAGTATAGTTACGGTTTAATTCATAGGATGGACACTAGTGATACTCTTGTTCTCCTCAATTCCATTACTAGAATGCTATCAGAAATCATAAAAGGGAGGGGTTCCAGTGTAAAACAAAAATAACAATAACATGGAACTACCACTCCTGCCTAGGCCCAATGCCCATCTTCACCGTATTAACCTAATACTTACTTGACGATAGTCCACCGACTTAGAGATAAACTCATAGCACGGTGTGGCTAACTGAGGAGGATATTCGTTGGATCAGGATTTTTCTGAAGCTGGCAAAGAGACCATGGTAATTTTTTTCTTCGCAACATATCACGTAATGATGTCCACCCGATGCGATGTTATGAGATAGTATTTGTAAAAAAAATGGTTTTATGCTTTTTTGCGTGTACAAATTACCCAAGGACAGAGGTTTTCAACCAGGGGTGTATCTAACCCTGGGGGACCTTTGCTGGTCGCTGGGGGTACCTGAGATGAAAATGGGTAATGACGGACCCCGTTTTATACTAGCAAAACTTATTAAGGGGCCATCCACAAAGTACGTCACGCTCCTAGGGGGAGGGGGGTTTCGAGCAGCGTGACGACTCATACAAAAATTTTAGAGATTTCATACAAAAAGTGTGACGAAGGGGGGAGGGGGGGTTCAAAATCGCCAATTTTTGCGTGACGTACTTTATGGATCTTCCCTAATTGTTGTTGGCGTAAGTGACCTACTTAATTGTGCACACGCCCCCCCCCCTCCCCAGAAAATTTATAAAAATAATTCCAACGTGGTCAATTTTAATTTCATTTACATAATTCCTACATATTTATTAACTTTGAATTAGAATTTTATAAAACATAACTTTTCCAATTAATTGCATTTTATTCGGCAACTCAGCAGTACGAAAACCATTAAATATCTTGGCTGTACATATGCACAGCACATGTTTCGAAATGCACCAATTGATATGAAATTTGCGAAAAAGAATCCGCGTGTCTTTGAGGGACTCGATCCAATGTGCACTCGCTTGACTGTGGACATACAACAGTGAAGCACATGTGAGATTGGACAAATCAAGCGTCCCAAAGATATTCAATTTGCAAAAAAAGAGCTAACCGCGGTGGAGGTTGGTACTCGGATTCTGATGGCTATTCCGCAAACGTGACCTTTAAGTGGTCTTGTTGTGTAGGGGTTATCACGCCTATCTAGAGAGTAGGAGGTTGAGGGTTCTAGTTCCTCCAAGACACGTGGATTCTTTTTCGCAAATTTCATGTCAATTTGTCCATTTCGAAACATGTGCTGTGCATATGTAAAGCCAAGATATTTAACAAAAAAAAAATTTTTTTCCGTTGAATGTGATATAATTCAATCTATGACCATTTGTCTAGTAAAGCATCTAAATTGTTTTCATTGCAAAATGTAAAGTCCAAGTAGGGTAACCAAATTGAGTTGAACCCCTGGCAATATTTTCTCGATTTCAAATTAAAATCATACAGCTGCTGATTCCGTCGTTGGCTTCAAAAAATAAATTTGTTCTGCATTTGTTTGACTAGTTTCCTGGTCGAAGAAACTGATATTTAAATGAAATTTTTAATGTGATCAGTTTGTTCAAGAAGGTAAGCGTTACAGTGTGTTACTGTACAAATAGTGCTTCGTTAACGTGTTCGATAAAAATCTGAGCATATATACACAATAAATTCATGCCGAAATTGTGAATTTAAAATGCAATAATCTTCTTATTGATGCATGACAATGGAAAAATAAGACTATGCATTGGATCATTCGATCAACGGAACATAAAAATTTGATTAAATTGGGAGTGTCCAAATGTGTACATTTAAGGGGCTTCTCAGAAAGTTGAAATTTTGGGACATTAATCAACAACTGGCGATCATACTAAATTACTATTTCATTTCCCGTTGTTTCAAACTTGCCCTTAGATGAATACAACCCGTTATTCGTAAGCACTTTCTCTAAGGGTCCAATATCGACATTTACGCTAAATATGTCTTTTGGGATTTTCATAGCTTGTCACGCTTAAACTTTCACATTATTTGTTTGCATTGAGAAGTTCTTCTGACTGTACCAAGTTCAGAAACACTATTATTTCTATTAGACTACCAGCTCCAAACCGTTTCAAAAGAGACTGAAGCATTTTAGAAGTACATCAACATAGCACATGTATGTACAAGTACATTGTACATAGATCCGTCTAATGAAATTTCGAACGATCATTCTTTCGAAAATTTAGAGTCAATCGCAAGGCATAAACAGCTGATCAAATTCTTTAGAAGCTTTTTATCCTCGCTACTCAATATAATTCTACCACAGAAAAATATCCCTGTTTCGACCTTACAGTCGAAGAACTTATATCTGAACATCATTAGCAATAGCATTGAGCAATTCGCACAAATTTGCATGTGGCCTGCAAAAGCCTGAACTATTGTATGAGAGTATCATAACTTTCATCCGTTACCACTGATATTGACTAATTACTATCTCTTATATGGAAGCAATGCACTCCTCAAATAGTCCAGATCTGTCCTAGCCACGTCCTTGCGAATGCTGGGGTAGGAATCGTGTTAGTAGAAAGTGAAACACAGAAAGAACTATGATAGAAATACAAAGTAGAAAACGGACGAACCTGAAATTGAACCCACGACCTCCTGCTTATAAGGCAGAAGCGGTAGCCACTAGACGACCGAGCTCGTCTCGAAGAACTTATATCTGAACAGATGTAAATAAAGCTGTTAATTCAGAAAAAACAGAACCACTGGCGGAGACCACGGTGGGGCACCACACGATATAATCACACTCTTGTTCAAGGGTAATGTTATTGCGCCTAGTGCTGTCCCACCAAATAACAATCTTTTTGGAATCTCACTATGCATGACCACACAAATTTAAAACTATGACCAGAACTTCGGAAAAATTTACGTAGAATCTCATGTTCTTCAAGATATATTGAGATTCCCTTCTACATCCCTGGAAGTCATGAGCCTTCTATTTAATATTTTAATAATCCTTCCTGGACCTCTAATTTCTCTCAAAATTCCCAAACACCTTTTCAATATTATAAAACTAAAGATTTAATGCAAATGTTAGCCTGAAACTTAGGTAACATTCGCAATCACAACGGAGATAGCATTAAAGAAATATTTTTATAATCTTCACAATGTCCACAAATCTTGTTCCATTTAGATATTTGGAGATTTTCGAAATGCATGTCAAGATAAATTAGGAGTTAACATCATATATCCTCATTTCATTTCATTTATTTAGTCTACATCTAAACAGATAACACTGAATCAACAATTTGACGCCACAATACACGGTTCGAGGCCGCATCTCTCCATCCTCGAATACGCCCCACGCTCGTCAAGTCGTTTTGTTCCTGGTCAGCGCTCCACGCCGTCTCGTACCTGCCGGATCGGAAGCGAACACCATCTTTGCAGGGCTGCTGTCCGGCATTCTTGCAACATGCCCTGCCCATCGTACCCTTCCGGCTTTAGCTACTTTCTGGATACTGGGTTCGCCGTAGAGCTGGGCGAGCTCATGGTTCATTCTTCGCCGCCACACACCGTCTTCTTGCACACCGGCAAAGATGGTCCTAAGCACCCGTCTCTCGAATACTCCGAGTGCTTGCAAGTCCTCTTCGAGCATTGTCCATGTTTCATGTCCGTAGAGGACAACCGGTCTTATTAACGTCTTATACATGACACATTTGGTGCGGTGGCGAATCTTTTTTGACCGCAGTTTCTTCTGCAGCCCGTAATAGACCCGACTTCCACAGATGATGCACCTTCGTACTTCACGACTGACATTGTTATCAGCCGTTAGCAAGGATCCGAGGTAGACGAATTTCTCGACCACCTCGAAGGTATCCCCGTCCATCGTAACACTGCTTCCCAGGCGGGCCCTGTCGCGCTCTGTTCCGCCCACAAGAATGTACTTTGTCTTTGAGGCATTCACCACCAGTCCAACTTTTGTTGCTTCACGTTTCAGGCGGGTGTACAGTTCTGCCACATTTGCAAATGTTCTGCCGACAATGTCCATGTCATCCGCGAAGCAAATAAATTGACTGGATCTGTTGAAAATCGTACCCCGGCTGTTACACCCGGCTCTCCGCATGACACCTTCTAGCGCAATGCTGAACAACAGGCACGAAAGTCCATCACCTTGTCTTAGTCCCCGGTGGGATTCGAACGAACTGGAGTGTTCGCCCGAAATCTTCACACAGTTTTGCACACCATCCACCGTTGCTTTGATCAGTCTGTTCTCGTCCATAATTTCCCATAGCTCTACGCGGTCTATACTGTCGTATGCCGCCTTGAAATCAACGAACAGATGATGCGTTGGGACCTGGTATTCACGGCATTTTTGAAGGATTTGCCGTATAGTAAAGATCTGGTCCGTTGTCGAGCGGCCGTCAACGAAGCCGGCTTGATAACTTCCCACGAACTCGTTCACTAATGGTGACAGACGACGATGATCTGGGATATCACTTTGTAGGCGGCATTAAGGATGGTGATCGCTCGAAAGTTCTCACATTCCAGCTTGTCGCCTTTCTTGTAGATGGGGCATATAACCCCTTCTTTCCACTCCTCCGCTCCGGTAGCTGTTCAGTTTCCCAGATTCTGACTATCAATTTATGCAGGCAAGGGGCTAGCTTTTCCGGGCCCATCTTCATGAGCTCAGCTCCGATACCATCCTTACCAGCTGCTTTATTGGTCT
Organism: Armigeres subalbatus; assembly: GCF_024139115.2. Taxonomy (NCBI): domain Eukaryota; kingdom Metazoa; phylum Arthropoda; class Insecta; order Diptera; family Culicidae; genus Armigeres; species Armigeres subalbatus. Next base: position 59,555,996 of record NC_085141.1, on the reverse strand, counting down.
TTAGCTGTTGGATGGCATCCTTAACTTCCCTCAAGGTGGGGGCTGGCTGGCTTCCATCGTCCGCTGAACTGACGTAGTCATCTCCTCCGCTGCCTTGACTTTCACTGCCTGTACTCTCAGCGCCATTCAGATGTTCCTCGTAGTGCTGCTTCCACCTTTCGATCACCACACGTTCGTTCGTCAAGATGCTCCCATCCTTATCCCGGCACATTTCGGCTCGCGGCACGAAGCCTTTGCGGGATGCGTTGAACTTCTGGTAGAACTTGCGTGTTTCTTGAGAACGGCACAGCTGTTCCAGGTGGCGTTTCTTTTCCTGAAAAAGGCGGGTCTGCTGTCTCCGCTTCCGTCTATAACGTTCCACGTTCTGCCGGGTACCTTGCTGCAGCGCGACCGCCCGCACTGCGTCCTTCTCCTCCAGAATCTGTCTGCACTCTTCGTCGAACCAATCGTTCCGTCGACTTCGTCCTATATACCCGACTTTGTTCTCCGCTGCGTCGTTAATGGCTGCTTTTACTGTATTCCAGCAGTCCTCAAGAGGGGTCCCATCGAGCTCACCCTCTTCCGGCAACGCTGCCTCGAGATGCTGCGCGTATGCAGTGGCGACATCAGGTTGCTTCAGTCGCTCTAGGTCGTACCGCGGCGGTCGTCGGTACCGAACATTGTTGATGACGGAAAGTTTTGGGCGCAGTTTAACCATCACCAGATAGTGGTCAGAGTCGATGTTAGCGCCACGATATGTCCTGACGTCGATAATGTCGGAGAAGTGCCGTCCATCAATCAGAACGTGGTCGATTTGTGATTCTGTCTGCAGTGGTGATCTCCAGGTGTACCGATACGGAAGGCTGTGTTGGAAGTAGGTGCTGCGAATGGCCATATTCTTGGAGGCAGCGAAATCAATTAGTCGTAGGCCGTTTTCGTTCGTCAGCCGTGTGCGCTGAACTTCCCAATAGTCGGTCTAAACTCCTCCTCTTGGCCAACCTGAGCGTTCAATTCTCCTATGATGATTTTGACGTCGTGGCTTGGGCAGCTGTCGTACTCACGTTCCAGCTGCGCGTAGAATGCGTCCTTATCATCATCAGTGCTTCCGGAGTGTGGGCTATGGACGTTGATTATGCTGAAGTTGAAGAACCGGCCTTTGATCCTCAACCTGCACATTCTTTCATTGATCGGCCACCACCCGATCACGCGCCTTTGCATATCGCCCATCACTATGAAAGCTGTTCCCAGCTCATGTGTGTTGCCGCAGCTCTGGTAGATGGTATGATTACCTCTAAACGTTCGCACCATTGATCCCTTCCAACAAACCTCCTGCAGTGCTACGATGCCGAATCCACGATCCTTCAGCACATCGGCGAGTATGCGTGTGCTCCCGATGAAGTTGAGAGATTTGCAGTTCCACGAACCAAGTTTCCAATCGCTAGTCCCTTTTCGTCGCAGTGATCTTCGCCGATGGTTCCGGTCCGTATTCTCTTGTTGATTGTTCGTTGCGTGAGTTTTTTTGGCTGGCTTGCAGGGCCTGACACCAAACCCCCTAAATTTCCGGAGGACCATTCCTCCTTATTTCCGGTGGACCATGGTGCACAGTTTCACTTAGAGTCCCTCGCTGGCACTCGGACAATGATCAGCCGCCCCTAACATGGAGAACAGACGCTGTTGTGAGCCGATCCTGACATGGAGAACAGACGCTCAATAAGATTTGCACCTCCGGAAAGGAGCAACCCCCCCCTTCCCTGTCAGCATACGACCATAGTTCCCACCGGGGTTGGTTACCCGATCTTCCCTAAGGTTGCTCGTATCCCGACCAGCACCGCGGGGAGGTAAGAATAGGAGTTGCTGGGTAAGAGGCTAAGGACCGCGAGATGGGGTCTATTTTATTCCTTCAGGTACGCAAAGTACCAATGGTACGCTTTACCCAGCATTTGCCATGCCGTAGATTGCGTTATAACAACACTAACGCAACTAAAGGAACACCCACGGCTATCAGAACTTTTACTCTACAAGTGCGACAAACTTGTTTTCTTTTCATAGCTTGTTATGACTCGAAGGGGTTTTGCCTCTCTTTTAACGTTGTTCGTTATCTATTGAAAGCGATTTATGCAAACCCTGATCCCATCCTATCCTAATTCCATCCCATCCTATTTTTTTTTCACCTTCTAATATAACAGACCGCATGTAGGCAGTGTACTTTAAATACTTTATTGTTCTTTTTAATTGTTCAGGATTGAAAAAGTGTTTGATCTTGGTCAATAATAAAACATTAATACATTGTTGTGTGAATTGAAATTAAATTCCAAGCATTATTTTTAATATTGAAAAATGCGTAAGTTTATGTTCTTTCGTATTTTTTTCTGTGTGAACTCTGAAGAATGGAATATTCGAAGTATAGTATTTTCCCACAACTATTAAAGGTTATGGTGTTGAACGATTCACTCTAAAATATTTCTCTGCTTTCTTCACGGAAAATGAAAATTGAGGCTCTAGAATTTTGAAAGTTTCACAGCTCTAAAATTTTGTCACAAGATTGTTGGACATGTCCCATTTTGCGAGTGCGTTTGTCCCGTTTTTTCACCGAAATGATCTGGTCAGCCTAGTTCTATCAGAAGCTATCATATTTCTGAGAACAGAAAATCAAATTTCTCAGGAACTGAAAGCTAGTACAGTGAACTCTTCTTTTCTAGATATTGAAAGGACCATCGAGTTAGGGAGGTATCGAGATAGGGAACACATTTATATTTGGCCGAATAGTTGAGATTTGTGTCCTTATAAAGTGAAGTGAGAAGTGAGAAATTCAGAGTGAATTAGTGAACAGCGAGAACTGAGAAGTCAGAAATTATATGTACGAAATAGGTACAAAGTAGTGAGAAGTGAGTACGTGCGTGCAATAACATGTGAGTAGTGTGAAGTGAGACATGAGAAGTGAGAAGTGAGAACTGTGATGTGATAGTTGCAAAGTGAGGCTAGTAGGATATGAGTAGTTAGATAAAAAGAAGCAAGGGTTTAGCAGTGAGAGATGATAATTGGGTAGTGAAAGGTGAGATGTTGAGTAGTGAGAAGTGAGTGGAGGGACATGAGATACAGAGAAGAAGGAGTATACAAGAAGAAAGGTGATAAAAAAAAACAAAACAAAAAAAAAATCATTTCTCACTTCCCGTTCCCAGGATGTCAGTTTTCACTTCTTCTACTTCCTGCTCACAACTGCCTTCCCACTCTTCATTTCTTACTACTTACTTCTTACTTCTTTCCTCTCTCATCTCTCTTCCCACTATTCACTTCTCACTTCGCACTTTTCACTATTCATTTCTCACTTCGCATATCTCACTTCTCACTACTACTTCACATTACAAATGTCGCACTTCTAACTTCTCACTTCCCACTACTTCCCAATACTCATTTCTTATCTCAAATTTCTCATTACTCACTTTTCACTTCTTACTTCTCACTATTCATTTCTCACTTCTTACTTCTCACTCCATACTTCTCATTTTTCGCTTCTCACTTATATATTCTTATATCTGACTTCTCATTTCTCATTTATTACTTTTACTTCTAACATCGAACTTTCCTTTCTTACTTTTCACTTCCTACTTCAAATTTCTCGCTCCTAACTTTGCACTCAATTGCCACTACTAACTTTTCACTTCTCATTTCGCACTTCTCACTCTTCATTTCTCATTTCTCACGCCTCACTTCTTATTTTTCACTTCTTTCTTCAAATTTCTCACTTTTTTTATGGATCTTGTACACCTCCGGTGGTGCAAAGGGCCGACTTGAAAGATCTCCATCCTGAGCGTTGACCGGCTATCGCTTTAACCTGTTGCCAGGTTAGATTTCGGTCGACTTCTTTTCTTCTTCTTCTTCTTCTTCTTCTTCTTCTTATTGGCATTACATCCCCACACTGGGACAGAGCCGCCTCGCAGCTTAGTGTTCATTAAGCACTTCCACAGTTATTAACTGCGAGGTTTCTAAGCCAAGTTACCATTTTTGCATTCGTATATCATGAGGCTAACACGATGATACCTTTTATGCCCTAGGAAGTCGAGACAATTTCCAATCCGAAAATTGCCTAGACCGGCACCGGGAATCGAACCCAGCCACCCTCAGCATGGTGTTGCTTTGTAGCCGCGCATCTTACCGCACGGCTAAGGAGGGCCCCTCTTGTCGACTTCTTTTATTTTTTTTTATTGCGGCTTCGCCGCCATGAGCCTCTGGGTCTGCCTCTGCTGCGATGTCCCGCTGGGTTCCAGTCTAATGCTTATTTACAGATTTCGATTCCGCCCCTACGTAGAGTGTGGCCGACCCAGCCCCACAAATTTCTCACTGCTCGCTTTAAACTTTTCACTTCTCACTATTCATTCCCCACTTCGCCTATTACTTTTACTTTTAATTTCTTATAATATCGCGCATGTAACTGTTTCAGACAACATCGGGTTAGCGTGGTAAAATTACTTCGACTTAGAGAATATCGAGTAAGTGACATATTGACTTATGGAGGGAACGCAGTATGCTAGATTCAAGAGACTTTCAATTTCATCGAGTGAGGGAAAATCACAGTTACCGTTCAGCTTCTGAGACGTGCAGACGTGTTTCCTATTGCGCTCTTGGAGAGTCAAGTGATCCACTGCAGTGGTTAAAGTTGGACTCCGTCCGTGCCGCGTCGCGCGTTTCAGTGATCCGCGATGAGGCGAGAAAATACTCTTCGTATTGACTATTCGAGTTTCCCGGTGAAGCCGTCATTCGAGAAGGTTCACGGCATTTGCCGTACGGTACTCGGCCTGAAGAAAGAAGAACTGTTGAGACTACAGTGCCACAGAGGTGAACAATGTGCGTTCGTCAAGGTTGACAACCTGGCGCTCGCACAACGAATAGTGCAAGAACGTGATGAAAAGCATGAAGTGGAGCACAAGCTCTACAAGCCACGAGAATTTTATCTCCGGATGTTCGATGTCATCCACCGTGAGTTGAACACGCTTATGAATGAATCACTCAACGGAAATCTCCCCCATGCCTTCGAGGAGGGCGTCATCGTGTTAGTGAAGAAGAAGGGAGGCGACAACACAGCGCGAACGTTCCAGCCCATATCGCTGCTCAACAGCGATTATTGCTCTCCCGCATCCTGAAAACAGGATGGAACGCGTAATGCAGGCCCACCGCGTCCTAAGCAATGGACAGAAATGCTCAAACGCAGAACGAAAAATCTTCCAGGCCGCTCTCGCTTTGAAAGATCGGATCGCCAGTCTCCGTCATCACCGTCGCGCTGGTAAGCTCATCAGCTTCGATCTGGAGAATGCCTTCGATCGGGTGCGGCACTCGTTCCTTTTCGAAACCATGCGGTCGCTCGGGTGCAACGAGGAACTCATCTCTCTTCTCTCGAACATAGCCAGTCGGTCCAGATCCCGGCTGCTCGTCAATGGGCACCTCTCTCTATCGTTCGAGATCGCACGGTCAGTGCGGCAAGGCGACCCCCTGTCCAAGATTTTTTTATGTACAGGTTATCCGACTTGTCAATATCCCCAACTCAGCCATCTTGGATTTTTGTATGGAATTTATGCTCGTTTGTTTACGTTTTGCACTGAAAATGTATGTTTCTCCCCTGCGCTGGTTATTCCCATCTACTGACGAAGTCGGATAACTAGTACATAAAAAAATCTTGCCCCTGTCCATGCACCTGTTCGTGCTTTATCTCACCCACTGGTGTGTAGGCTTGAGCAAGTATGTGGGGATGATCTGCTCGTTGCCTACGCCGTCGACATCAGCGTGGTTGTGACGTCATCGTGGCAAATAGAAGCGATGAATGAAATATTTCGTCGCTTTGGGCTTGCCACCGGCGCAAAGTTTAATTTGCGAAAAACGGTTGCAGTGAATGTTGGCTTTTTCGAAGGTAATGAAATTGGTACCCAGTGGCTACAAACAGCCAACGTAGTCAAGATTCTGGGTGTTACCTTCGCCATATCTATAAGGCTGATGACTACACTCCACTGGGATGCGCTGGCGGGCAAGTTCTCACAGCAAATGTGGCTGCAGTCCTTGTGCAGGCTGAATCTGCATAAGCGGGTGATAATGCTAAATACATTCGGTACGTCGAAGCTGTGGTACCTTTGATCTGTGCTGCCCCCGCTTGGTGTTAACACGGCGATAATCACAGCTACGATGAGGACGTTTCTGTGGAGAGGAATGCTCGCGCGCGTTCTGATCATGCATCTAGTTCGGAAGAAAGAAAACGGCGGCTTGAATTTGCACGTGTTGGCGCTGAAAAATCGCAGCCTGGCTACCAATCGACATCTGCAAGAGATCGAATCCATTCCCTACTATAAATCCCTTATTTTCTACGCAATTCCTCGCCCCGCAATTTCAATAGACAATCCTGACCTAAAATCAATCCTATCAAATTTATCCCCAATTCCTCATCATATCCAACAAAACCCCTCCGCCGATCTGATCCACCGGCACTTCGTCCAACAAACCGAACTGCCAAAGGTGGAACGAAAAGGTCCTGCGCTTGACTGGCCACGTGCGTGGTGAAATATTGGGATGAAAGAGCTTTCCTCATCGCAGCGATCCCAACTTTATCTGCTGGTGAATGGGAAAATCGAACATCGGAAGCTTCTGCACGTGATGCAACGGGTGGCGGGCGAGAACTACCAACACAGGTACAGGTACCTGAAACGCTCCAGCACTATCGGCCCGGCCTCGACGGTCCTACAGCAGAGGATAGCCGGCTACATGAATGGTTGTAGGCGACTATCGTTTGAGGACCTCACGAGACCTGTTTTGCCAGGAATTGGAAGAGCTGCGCGAGTGCAAATTTCCCGCTTGTTTTTGAAGTACATCGGCTTTGTTAACGAGTGTAACGATAGAATTGATGTAGACGCTTTATTGTTCCAATTAAATTTAAATTGATTTGAAAACGCTGAACTACAATTGTAAATAACTGTACACATAATGACAAAATAAAACTGAATTTTAACCAAAAAAAAAGATTCAAGAGACTTTCAATTTCATCGAGTGAGGGAAAATATCGAGTTACAGATCATCGAGTTAGGAAGAGTTCACTGTAAAATTTATTTTATTTCTGGCATTTGGGTGTAAGCTTTATTCTTTGTGGTCGGATAGTGAATCGGACGCATAACTTTCGCCGTATCCAAGAATTTATGTTTGTGCTGATTACGCGATTGATCGTATTTTGTTTAGCAAGCAAAAAGGTTGCGCGATCCTAGATATTTGGTTCTGCTCTGTACTGTTCGAAGAGTAAATCAATTAATGCGCATTGTTATTTGCTGTTTATAAAATCTCCTCCCATAGATCACATAATTCACCAAAGTGAATCCAGATAAAATATCCTATACAACTAACACAATACCACATCCCAAGACAATTGTGGAGATGCAGAGGTGCTCTCGGTCTGTAGTAGCAACGAGAGTCAAAATAACAATCTTTCTTTTCATATTCAATCACTGATTAGCAATTACGAATTGTACGGTCATAATGCTCATGCTCATGCTCAATTTGTCTCAGCTCAACCATCCAATCACTTGTGTAAAATGGTGGAAATGAAAAAACCCGATTTATTTTCAATAATGCACCTCTCCAATGACTAAGAGCAACCAAGTGATAGTCCGGATGATCCTAGGTGCTGCTGGCTATCGACAATCATTTTTCACGGAGATGCCACCATTCAGAAAAAAAATCAGTATCGTCACAAATGTTGCAGATCCGCAACCTACCACATTTTTGCACTCAACTTCTTCTTTTCATGAAATTTTGGTCCTGATATAAAACGATTTCATTCCACAATGCGCCTTTCTAATCACTCACAGCAACCAAACATTAGTACAAATCATGTGTAAAAATTTCACTACACTGCTGCGCTGCAGGCCGACGCCCTCTCGATGATTTTCCGCTAAGACACCACCATTCAGATCACTATTGAAGCCATTTTTGCAATCAACCTTTTCTTCCCATAAAGTATTTGTCTTTAAAAGGTCCAATTTTATTTTCACAATTCGCCTGTGCTTGCGATGTGCACACGGGATTGATTGGTTAATTAATTTCCACAGTCCTGGCGAAAATTAACTTTTTATTAGTTTATCGCTTTCAATTAATTGTGTTTAATAGTTGGGCATATCTCAAGAAAAAGGTTGAGATCCTCTGCCCTAGTGGGAATATAAGCCGATCGGCTTGTGAATAAAGATCTTTGTTAGGTTGGGTTCTCTCTCACTAAATATTAATATATGAATCACTTTCACATCAATGAATGAACATCAAATTCACCAAAGCCAAAAAGAAAGCATACTTAAGAATGATATAGAAAATTATTTGGAACTATTTTGTGGTATGACTTCACTTGCCATAATACAAGTTAGTAAAGGTAGACACAGAGACAGCAAACGGATTTTGAGTCCAATTCCCATTTTTTTGAAGGAAAAATGATACTCATTAGAACACCCAAACCCAATGCATTGAATGCACAAGACCACCTGTTGATAAAAATTCTCATTTGATGACGCACCATATGTCGAGCATATTTCTAGCCAACGTGCTCCACCAGAAGGGGCTCATCGTTTGCAGTCAGCTTTGCCACTTCAGATTAATTATGCAAATGGATCTCCTGGCGATGTTGTTTATCTAACATTGTTTACTTGGTATCGGCCACTCCCGAGAACCAACAGTAACAGTTCGTTTCTAGTGTTGCTGCGGAATGAATCTAACGCCCGTCAGCGTTCGATTTTTTTTACACAGTAACAATCGCTCGGCAGTTATGAAATGTTGTACGAAATCCGGTCCGTTTCGGGAGTGCTCCGTAAAGAAATCGCGATCTTTGACAGCACATTCCTGTTACGATCGACTCAATTTAGTGTGTAAATTTTTCGGGATAGTTCACCTTTTTAGCGTCAATGGGGAGCAAAACTCAAGGAGACGGATTATGCAGCTGTTAAATTATTTGACAATGGTTGCATCGTTAATGATGTACACTTGGATATCACGACGTGCTATTGGAGATACTGTGATGAAGACAACGAAATCAGTGATTATGGGCCGTATTATGGACAGCGTGCATACCCATTACAGTTTATTACTTTTGGTTTCGCTGCTTATTGGACAGCATCTTCACAGGAAGTCCGAGGAAATTCCAAACTTATTGCATTTTACAGACTGTCAAATCAAGCAATATGGAATTAACGTTCACCTCAAAGGATTCTACAGGCTCATGAACGGTTGCTTTTTAATTTGTCTGATGTTATCTTTCGCACTTTGTACACTAGGGTTCTTACTATTGGAATGGAAAGAACCACTTCCAGTGGCAGTTAAACTAACGATGCTCCTTTCACAATACATCCAACTGTGTTACGGCGTCATGAGCCTGCATGCAACTTTCACCGTGCTGACCATTAGTCTTCGCTTCCGAGCGCTGAATCGACTGCTGAGGTAATTTGAAACTGTTTTAGCAATTAAAACCTCCCAAAGACCACACCTAACTGTTGGCTCATTCACCACTGAATGATTGATTGGCTTATGCACTTGTCCATTTCCACTTATTCCAAAACTAGATTCAGTGAATTACAAGGAAGCAACGCGTCAACATCTCGAATTAACATAATTGCTTGGAAAATGTTTTGGTTCGACATCAACAGCCTCTTTCAATCCATACATACGTTACGAATAATCACAAAGCTCTTCGGATTCGCACCTAATTTCTTCGTTGATTACCGAACTATGGAAAAAGTTCCAATTTGGTGCTCACTTTCGTACGCGGCTTCTTTCATTGCTCTCTACGTGTACGTCATCTCATTCTTCATTTTTTGGGACGGATACTCCTACAAGTTCAACTCTTTTATTCTCGGACCAGCCACAACACTACTGAAAATATTGTTCTACTCAGCCATCCCTATGGCCATTGTCAGTGCATTCATTAACCGAAACACCGATTTGCAAATACTACGCGAATTGGATCAAATTGATTCAATTATGGTGAAAAATGTTCGCGCTCGGATCGATCACCAGCAGGTTCACCGCCATGTGGTATTTAGTGTTGGATATAATTTTATTGTGACTGGCGTCATCTACATATTCTTCATGCCCAGTGATTTTGATGGATTGGAATTTTATCTGAACATTTTGCGATTGTTAATACATTTTCTATGTGGCTTCGCATTCATGCTCACTTTCATAGTGTGCAATACCATGGCTCTACTATTGGTTGTGCGATTCAAGGCGCTTAACGAGATCTTCGGGTAAGTTAAGTCGTGTGTATTCGAAACAAGAGACTAAAACAGACATGTGTTGAGGCTAACAATATTTTCAGTAATAAGAAATGAACTCATAAAATCAATTCAACAGTGAACAAAAGTGTTAAATCTCCAGATCATGAAGCTTCATTGAACTCTCGAAGATATTCATGAACAGATTCTGGTGCATATATTGAACTTTTCGTACAACTTACGATTTTTTCTGTTTAGCCAGATAGATTGAGAAGCAGTTGTTTCATATGGGAACTGTTTCGCTCTCCATCTAACTGAACATATATTCATGTCATCACCAATCTCGAAGCTCCTTCTTGCAAACATGCATGCTCAATGCTGAAAAAATCATAACAATAAGCAGAGCCGTAGAATCCCAGCGCCCTTGGCGAAACATTCATTGGGCGCCCCTTTTCAACTAAAGAAAAAAATGTACAACATTTTACATTTGGATAAAAATTTGAATTTCAGAAATTGAAGATTGCAGGAAATCCTCCAAGGAATGTTTGAAATTTCGAGGTATTTTTTTACTATTCGCAAAATATGCTAAAAACTTAGCAGAGTCATTCCAAGTGACACTCCTAGAGTAGGGTCAATAAAATCCAATTCTGAAGTGAGATGGTCAATGATAAGAGTCGTTGTCGGACCTAGTTGGATCATAAAAACCCTATGGACGCCATCAGATCTATTCGGAATATCCGGATAAAGAAAAATCCAAAGCCGGTCGATGATTTGAAGGAATATTACTGGACTTAGTTACTTAAAAAAATCCTGACGTAAGTATACCGATAATGGCCCAAATCGAAATCAGACCAACCCCAACAAACATTGGAAGCTAGTAAAGCACTTAAATATTAAGTCAAAAATAGACTTCTTCTGTCAAAAAAACTAGCACTTCGTTGAGGCTAAGATCAAGAAGAATCCAATTACGGAGTATGTCAATGGTTTGAAGACACCATTGGACCTAGTCAGTTCAATGAAATTCTGCTAAGTAGTGGGTTGATCGATGATCGGAATCCTTATTGGACCTAGTCGCATCAAAAAACCAAACTCTTGAGTGGATTGGTTGGTGGCCGAAACCGACATCGGACCTATTCGAATTAAGAAAAACCCCGTTAGGGAGTGAGTCTGTCGGTAAATTGGAGGCACTCTGTAAATTGATGAGCAAATAAAATTTAACTCTAAAGAGAGTTAGTTTCCATCAAAGTCGCTATCAAAAGCATCAAAACTAGGAAAAATACAATTTTGGACCAAAATCTGGTAATTTTTTGAAAAAAATGGACATTAAGGACATCCCTCTTCAATCACCTAATCCAAATCAATTTTACAAAACAAATATTTTTAAGCTTTCCATCTCTTATAAAGAACCCAATGATGAAGTCAAGTTCTATTATCTATTATAAACGTACAACTCGTGCTGAAAAAATCATCGTTTTGCAACTAGTTGCACAAACTACTATGTATTTTTGGATCACATGAACATTTTTTGAATAAAACAAGCAAATTCATCTCGTATCAGAAATGAGCCAGCTTAGGGATGCAAGCCAATAATTATCATGATAACAGTGAAAAATGGTTCTTCAGAACTTGGTTAACCGGTTTGGTCATTGGGTTGTAGCCCCTGAAGGAATGGTCTGAGAAAAGCTGAGTTATTTCAAACCAATTAACTTAAGAGTAAATAGTCCTCATTACTGCTTTAAATCACAGTTCCGGGGATCCCTGGGTGATATTGGCAAAAAGGAACTAATCTGATTAAGCAGTACAGGTATTATACTTCAGTATATTCAAATAACAATTTGAATATAATAGTTTTGGATTTTGTTTATCAAGCTGGCCTTTTTAACCGCTTCTGGAAGTTCTCGAGAAACCAGAATAGATGTTAAAACTTAGAAATGTTCTATCCATATGACATGTTGATGTGAAGATAAAGAATCATTCTTGTTTGCACTACATTATTCAAAATATTTTCAAAGTCAATTTCTTGTTTGTTGGCCCCTTAACTAATACACCAGGCTGGGTGTAAAGGACCCATAAATAAAAGAAAAATAACCAAAGCCAAAGTGCTCTATCTTCAAGTCATTAAGATATTTGACAATATCTGCTAGAAAAGTCAAGTTACTCATCTATTCAGAATCATTCAGCTCGGTCAGTGCTTTTCTTAAATTTTGTAGAAATAGTGCCATTTTCCTTGCGAAAAGAAAAAAAATCTCTCAAGAATGGTACCTCAATGAAATTCGCAATAATACATCAAGTCTCCGTATGACGCTTTCATTTCCGTCAACATCATTTATCATGGGGGGGTGTTAAGTTCCCTAACATTAATAAAGTTAATTGTTTTAATAACTTAAGGAATATTGATCGTTTTCGCATATCGACTCTTTTGGTGAATGTGCAATGGTAAGGAAATATCGCCATACCTACAGGGTGTTCAATAAGTTCGAATACACTTTCAAAAAATGTTTGAAAATTGTAATTAAATTATTTCTTTTCCCGGTTACATTTCATTGAAAGTATTGTTTATAACGAACGTTTGTAACATTTTTTCTGGAATGACCTTTATTTTGTACTTCTTCACGAGCTTCAAACGTTTCTGAAATCCATCGCAAGCGGCACGCACAGTCTGCATGGGCATTTCGTTCCAGATTTTGAGAATTACGTCTTGAACTGGTCCAAGTTACTGACCTTGTATTCGTACAGCTTTAACATAATAAAGGACCAAACAAGAAAGTTAAGAGGGTTCAAATCCGAGAAGCTGGGAGGTCGCAAAGGTCATATAAGGCTTAAATCGCATTTTCCGTTTATACACGGGTTATCGTCCTATAGGAACATGTAGGGCTGATCTCCGTCTTATCACCGGGCCACTGGGGATATCGATCTTCCCCAAAATCTCAGTTTTGTAGTACACCGCAATGATTTTGACCTTCAAAAAATGCTGTTTACAATGCCCGAATCCATTTTCACCGCGCGTAATAAACAAACAACAAGTGACAGAATGTCAACACCACATACATCCGTTAGCGTATATATACCGCTAACGCTGACACCAATAATCATACAGAATATGTACATTGGGCTTACAAACACAATGATCAAACATTTGTATTCGAACTTATTGAACACCCTGCGTATGTCATAGCTTGCTTAGAATTATCACAAGGCCATTGTTCTTTCCTGTCATTGCTGGTGCTCCATCAATCGTAAGGTCTCGAGCAGCACACATGTTACACATAGATTACAGTAACTTATATGGCCAGATTCAGTCACCATTGAGTTACTGCAACCATATTCGATTGACTTGTGCTGCTTGGGGTCACTTAAGTTTTCGAAAGAGAAAAAAAGATCCTTTACACAGGTCTTAACAGCCCAAAGGTTTTTCCCGTTAGTTGTTCCCTGCATTGAGAAATCATCATCAAAGCTGCCAATTTCTCTGTCATTTGAAAATGACCGTCAATTCCTTCATCGTTTGCGAGAGAGTAGAATATCTAAAAGGCGGCTTTTTCACGTTGCGTAGCTTTCAAATCTTCTGCAAGAATTTTTACTCTTCACCGTGTTCAGCGCAAACTAATGCTACTGACGGAGGTTATTTCCTTAGGACACGATGTGAACAACAAACCGAAATGCATTCCTTAACAAGTTCTCCGTCCTGGAAAGGTTTATCCGTTTTGCAAAATCTTACTAACAGCAAAACTGGCCCGAACTGCATTTTCTAACTTCGTTTTAACTTGAGTAAAGAGAGTTTGTTGCTTCAATAATCCTTTGTACCAATAATTTGAATGTTGATTCAACGGAAATTTAAATTGAATCCTTTGAAGTTCTATTAACTTTGGTTTCCTATTTGGGCGCTTTCAAATACCATATTTCACAAAATGCTTGGATTCAGGTTTTATTCCTTCAATATAGAAAAACTTTCCGAACAAATTAAGCAAACCGACCTTCCTTTTCTCAACGGGAACATAAACTACTCTGACCAATCTTTATGGAAAACGCGATGTTCAATTTCAACCTTTTGTAAAATTGATTTAGGTCATTTGCCTGAATAGGTCATTTGCCCGAATAAGTCATTTGCCCGAATAGGTCATTTGCCCGAATAGGTCATTTGCCCGAATAGGTTATTTGTCCGAATAGGCCATTTGCCCAAATAGGTCATTTTCCCGAATAGGTCATTTGCCCGAATATGTCATTTGCTCGAATAGGTCATTTGCCCAAATAGGTCATTATTCCGAAAAGATCTTTTGTCCGAACAGGTATTTTGTCCGAATAGGTCATTTGGCCGAACAAGTCATTCGGCTGAATATGTTATTTGGTCAAATAGGTCATTCAAAATCGTTTAGTAATTTACTGGAATTCTTCGAAATGTTTCTCCTTGAACTTCCAATTGTTGGAAGGTGTACATCTTCCTCAAAAATATCTTCATAAAATGATCCAAATATTATTCCAGAAACTCATCTAGAAACCCTTTCGGGAGAATTTTTCATCCAGAAATTCCTTCAGACATTTCTTCAGAAATTCTATCGGAAAATTCCTTTTGGGATACCTTTGGAAATTAAAGCAGATCATCTTTCGGAACTGTACCACGAATTTTCCTTCGAAAATTTGTTCCAAAATTCTATGAATTTTCAAATGGGTTTGTAATGGAATTTTTGAAGGAAGGTCTGAAGAAACTCCAGAAGAAATTTTCGAAATTCCACATTTTTTCCAAAGATTCCGTCGGAAAATCATCCGAAAATTTGGTAATGAATCTAGAAAAACAAGAAATCATAAGAGTTCTTTCGGAATTCCTTCAAAAATTTCTCCACGAATAGCATAGCATGGAACCATTGCATAAATCGTGGATGAAGTTACAGAGACAAACATATCCACTGTCATTGTAGATTCCGCCACAATCTACCAATAGGTGGATCCGATTTTCTCCTCACACCTGGCCACTTTCAAGTGTTTTTTATTTTATAATTGTCTTGTCATTTGCTTGAGAGAGCGCTCCAAACCGAAACAGCTCACACAGATGAAGGAGATAATAAAATGGTAAATGTATATACAAATTAGGGGAACTGTTCCGTTTTCCATCCCACTGAACATATATTCATCTCATCGCAAAACAAAGAAATACATCAGCAATCTCGTCGCTTCTTTTTGCTAACACGCGTGCTTACTGTTGAAATTCTTTCAATTAATTTTTCGGAAATAACTTCAGGAGCTGCTGAGGAATATCTTCAGAAATATGTTCGTAAAATATTTTTGATATTCCTTCCGTTATTTCTTCGGAAATTTATTAAAGAATTCTTTGGCATTTTTTTAAGGCACTCCTTTGGATTTTTTAGGAATTTATTCGGTAATTTCTTTATGAAACTTTAAAAAAACTTCTTAAGGTATTGTTGTGCTGCACATAACAGTCTTCTCCATTTAGCTCGGTCCATGGCTGCACTTCGCCAACCACGCAATCTGCGGAGGGTCCGCAAATCGTCCTCCACCTGATCGATCCACCTTTCCCGCTTTCTTGTTCCCGTCGGATCGTTGTCGAGAATCATTTTCACCGGATTACTGTCCGACATTCTGGCTACGTGCCCGGCCCACCGCAGTCTTCCGATTTTCGCGGTGTGAACGATGGATGGTTCTCCCAACAGCTGATGCAATTCGTGGTTCATTCGCCTCCTCCACATACCGTCCGCCATCTGCACCCCACCATAGATGGTACGCAACACTTTCCTTTTGAAAACTCCCAGTGCGCATTGGTCCTCCACGAGCATCGTCCAGATCTCGTGTCCGTAGAGAACTACCGGTCTAATAAGCGTTTTGTAGATAGTCAGTTTGGTACGGCGGCGAACTCTATTCGATCGGAGCGTCTTGCGGAGTCCAAAGTACGTACGATTTCCAGCCACTATGCGTCTTCAAATTTCTCTGCTGGTATCGTTATCGGCGGCCATTAGTAAGCCCAAGTACACGAATTCTTCAACCACCTCGATTTCGTCACCACCGATAGAAACTCGTGGTGGGTGGCTTACATTGACCTCTCTTGAGCCTCTTCCTATCATGTACTTCGTCTTCGACGTGTTGATGACTAGTCCAATCCGTTTAGCTTCGCTTTTCAGTCTGATGTAGGCTTCTTCCATCCTCTCAAAGTTACGTGCCATGATATCAATGTCGTCGGCGAAACCAAATAACTGGACGGACTTCGTGAAAATCGTACCACTCGTGTCAATCCCTGTCCTTCGTATTACTCCCTCCAAAGCGATGTTGAATAGCAGACACGAAAGACCATCACCTGTTGCCGTAACCCTCTACGCGTTTCGAAGGGACTCGAGAATAACCCTGAAACTCGAACTACGCACATCACCCGATCCATCGTCGCCTTGACCAACCGTATCAGTTTATCCGGAAATCCGTTTTCGTGCATTAGCTGCCGTAGCTGGTCCTGATCGATTGTATCATATGCGGCTTTGAGGTCGATAAATAGATGATGTGTAGGCACGTTGTATTCGCGGCATTTCTGCAATACCTGACGTACGGCGCACACCTGATCTGTGGTAGAGCGTTCACCCATAAATCCACCAGGCGGCCCAACTGCCCAACGAACTCTCTTGCAATTTGTGTTAGTCGGCGGCATACAATTTGGAAGAGTACCTTGTAGGCGGCGTTCAGAAATGTGATTTCGGGGTAGTTTCTACAATCCAGCTTATCGGCCTTTTTGTAGATGGGACACACGACACCTTCCATCCACTGCTGCGACAGAACCTCATTCTTCCAAACCTTGGTAATCACCCAGTGCAGCCCTCTAGCCAGTACCTCACCACCGTGTTTAAACAGCTCTCCTGGTAGTTGGTCAACTCCAGGGGCTTTGTTGTTCTTCAGCCGGCCGATCTCCTCCTGGATTTCCTGGAGATTCGGAGCCGGAAGTCGCATGTCCTGCTACCGCCACCGTTGTCTGCCATATCACCATTCAGGTGCTCTTCGTAGTGCTGCCGCCACCTTTGCATTACCTCACGCTTGTTTGTAAGAAGGTTCCTGTTTATGTCCTTACACATATCGGGCTGTGGCACGTGGCTCCTTACGTGAACGGTTTAACTTCTCCTAAAACTTTCGTGTGTTATTAGCGCGGTATAGTTGCTCCGTCTCTTCACGGTCTCGATCTTCCTGCGGGCGCTTTTTCCTCCGGAAAATCGAGTTTTGTCTGTTCCGCGCCCGTTTGTATCGTGCCTCGTTCGCCCTCGTGCGGTGTTGCAGCAATCTCGCCCATGCTGCATTCTTCTCCTCAACTAATTGCTCACATTCGCCGTCATACCAGTCGTTCCTCTGATCCGGAGCCACCGTGCCTAGTGCAGCGGTTGCGGTGCTTCCAATGGCGGATCGAATATCTCTCCAGCCATCTTCAAGAGATGCTGCGCCTAGCTGCTCTTCCGTTGGGAGTGCCACTTCCAGCTGCTGCGCGTAGTCTTGGGCTAGTCTACCGTCTTGTAGCTGCCCATTGTTTAGCCGCGGCGGACGACTCCGACGCGTGTTGTACACCGTCGAGAGTTTTGAGCGTAGACATACTGCAACGATGTAGTGGTCGGATTCAATATTCGCACTGCGGTAAGTGCGTACGTTCGTGATATCGGAGAATTTTTCGTCGATTAGAACGTTGTCGATTTGGTTTTCCGTTACTTGATTAGGTTATTTCCATCTTCCCCAGCACTATGAAGCCGGTTCCCAGCTCGTTGGTGGTGCCACAGCTTTGGTAGAAGGTAGCCGCTCGATACCCGCTTTTCCACACTTTCTGTCCTATCTAGCAATTCATTCAGAACCTCCCTTTCAAATCATTTGGGATTGGAATTTTCTCGGCAATATTTTTAGAAATACATTTAGAAACTGTCAACCTTCAGCAGTTCTTTTGAAAATATCTTTTATATTTCCTTCGGAAATTTCTTCAAAAAATGTTCAACTAATGTGGATTAACATTACAAATTGTTCATAAAGAAATCAAAATGTTCCATTGAAAAAATAACAAAATTGCCATTAGTAAATCAATACTAGCAGTAAACAATTACAGCATTTTCCACAAAATAATTTATTATTCCACAAAAAAAAAATTATGAGCTCTCCACAAAAATTTTAAATTTTGCATTATTTGAGAAAATTTTATATTATTTTTTTGCTTACACCATGTTTTATTTGTTAGCAATTTCCTATTTTTTATGGAAGATTTTTAAGTTTTTATCGAAATTTTATTTTGCTGCCGTACTTGAGTCAGTTTAGTATTTCTGGTGTTTAAGTTTGAAAAAGAAACACCAAAATATAAATTATATTTGTATTTCTATCTTAGTTCTTTCTGTGTTTCACGTTCTACCAAAACGATTCCTACTGTTATAACCTTCCTCACAAACCCAAAAACTCCCGTGGCATCTATGAGAGGTCGTAGAGCATTCGCAAGAACGTGGCCAGGACAGATCTAGATTATTGAAGAGTGCATTGCTTCCATCTAAGAGATAGTGGTTAGTCCCAAATCAATATCTGTGGTAACGGATGAAAGTGATGCTACTCTCATACAATAGTCTTGCCTTGTACCACCTACGAATTTGTGCGAAATGCTTAATGCTAATTTATTTTTTTTTTGTGGAAAATTCTTAAATGATTATGAAATTTTTCCATTATTTATTGATTTTTTTTTTAATTTCTTGCTTATATCCTGATTTCTCTACTGGCAATTTCCTATTCCTTTGAGGAAATTTTTTATTTTTTTAGGGGAAGTTTTTATTTCAGTCCCAAAAAATATCGCAACAACCTGTAAACGAAAGCATCTGATAAACAAATGTTGTTTCACCTCAAATAACTGTACAAAATGCTGGGATTTGCTATGGATCATCGCATATTCATCATATTATCATTCCTAAATCTTCCCTCCGGAATTTATTTATCTATTTATTTTCCTGAGCACTTCAGTAATATAATTGCCAAAGCACAATTTACATCTTAATTCTGAAAAATCGGAATTTTAATATTTATCCATACAAATTGTGAAATGAAATTATCTAATCTTCATAAAAGATTCACATTTGCCCATCCCTCTCTGAACTTGTAAATAGTGATCCTAAAGGTTGGTAACGTAATCAGCCAAATGCAATCATCTCGATTATCATTTGCTAGCATTTCAATCATTTTGGCAGCCGTGTTTATCTTCGTGCGGTTACATACTGATGAACTGTTCCATCAAGCTGGAAATTATTCCACCCGAACACCAGATCGGCAATCATCCAAAGGATGCTGGACATTTTACACGTCTCTGGGTACGATACGACCGTTGTTGTTGCGCCGCTATTTGCATTTCTCACCTTGCACAAAATATATCGAATGCTCAATGGTTTTGCGAAGCTATTTTTGAGGTACGGTGATAAGCTGAGTTGTTGCACATTAGCCGGGGCCGATAGAACCGTTCGATGTATGCCTTTCGGAATCCATTGCCCGTGTACTGGTTTTGGGTGTGGTATGTAAAGCTGTTTGAATCGACCTTCAGGTATGCATGGTCAGTAACACAATCGTCATGTTGCGATACTGAAGCAGACAGTGGGAATATGGCCAATATGCGACCCTTAAGCAAAATTCTGAAATGGTGATTTGATCCAGAAATATAGTATTTTCGAAGCAATTATTAATTATCTAATATATATTTATTTATATTAGAAACTATTAGGGTATTTAGAAACCTTATTATTTCAATAAGGCATAATTAAATTATCTATATGAACCGTAACAGCAGTCTGACAAACCACTCCCTTCCTCTACAAATGTGAATAATTTGTGAACACAGCCATCAACATAGTGACTTGCGACAGTATTTTATGAAACGAACGATGTTAAACTCGACCAGACTTGCGAGCCAGCAAACAAGACCTAATCTGAAAGCTGTTCCGCTTAACCTTCAACACCACGTGGTGATTTTTGTAGCGAATTATCGGTCCGTGTGGCGCCGTGTCAACTCAATTATCATTTGTAACAGAAGTACACCCAATGACACAAAAGATAAGCGGCAACCATCTGGATCTCTAATTTCCAATTGCAGTGATCCCAAATAAGCCCATCAGTCAGAAATGTTCCGTGCAGCAGTAAACATCCACGACAGTTTCCGCCCATTGGAGGCGCTGTTGAAATTGTTGGGCATGTTGCCCCTCTTCTGGAGCGACAGTCCCACCCCGCAGCTCAGTCTGTGTCGGAGGGTAGTGAATTGGATCAATTTGCTATTCAACTATGCTTTGGCGGCAACCATCTCAACGCTGTACAGTGATGCGTGGAAAGTGGATTCCACCGACTGGACGGTATTGCTGCAGAACAATTTCTTCACCCAAGTCGTGGTGATAACGTTTCCGCTGGTTTCGATCACCTTGGGCCACATAATGTCGGACAACATAAAGAAAGTGCTGATAGACATTCAGGCGGTTGATAACCAGGTTAGATTAGCATAAGGCAATTGGCATGCGCGTGATTTTAATCGGGTTTGTTTGGTTTCAGTTGGCGGTGGTTTCGTCTTGGGGTGTTAATTATCGGCATCACCAAAACGTAACAGCAGGGTTCTGCGGTGCCTATGTACTTTTTTACAGTATGCTGGTTGTATCCAGCTGTGCAGTCGCCAAAGAACCTATAACGCTGGATATAATTCTAATAGGAATGGTACGAAATGCGCTCTGCTTGATTGTGACTACTGCGCAGGTGCTTGTTTTACTCTGGATGGTTACCCGACGATACCGAATATTAAATGAATTGTTCAGGTAAATTACTACTACGTTATCCTGTTGAATGCGTGTGATGAGCTATTGGACTTATTAACCTTCCTAACGTATGCTGGTCAATATGACCGGAATTAAACTTTCAAATTGTATTAAATTTTTAACGCATAACAATATGAAGGTCAGGAACTTAACTTTTCCTATTTCGCGGAAAACTATGTTCCTTAACGTTGACCTACTTTGTACGACGTTCCTGAATAGCTAAAAAACTCAAATTTACAGTGTTCGGGTCATATTGACCCGGATTTGACATAGCAATATCTCCGGCATTTCTTGGCAGCTCATACATTTTCCGAAACTGACCTTAGATTGTTGATCGGCCACACTTACATCTTGTAATCGTCGGAGGAAGGATCGTCAGTTGGCCACTTTTATATGGACGAAAATTGCACATATCGCGCATGAAGTATTTTATTGCTTTTTTTTCCTTAGAAATGCACCCAATACTATTTCAGAGATACGAATCATGACAATATTTTTACAGATGTTCTAGGTTCTCCAAACCATTCTGGATTTCAGAGCCTTGATTAATTACACTTAGTACGAAAACAACAGCAACCCATGGTGCCCATACAGTCCCTTAAAGGTCATGCGATTAAGATATGTCCAAACTGTATGTTCTAAATTTTCCTAATAATTCTGTAGATCAGAGAAATGAGTCTACCAGGTCAACTGGTCTCGATACAAAGCCAATGGCAACCCATGTTGGGAAAAATTCAAAATCTCAAAAATCATGAACGATTCAAATCAATCGTGAGTTGAAACGCACCCGACTCAGCACCTAAAAAATCATGGCTGAGTTGAATCATCCATTTGAATCATCGCATCGTAGGTTTTCTTTTGTTCTTCTTCGTAAACTAACAGTAAATTAACGTTCAACACATAGAACAATGGATACTCCTGCGTATGTTAACAATAAATTGCCCTAAAATTGAATTTGAACACTGTTAGGAATGAAATGATTTTTTTGAAAAATGAGTTAAATGATCCGTTTTACAATTAAAAAAGTCAGACGTGATGCATTCCTTTAAACTCGCAAACGAGTTAGTTCGTGCGGGAGTGCTCATTGATTGAGAGATATGATATATTTTACCAACGCTGCCCATGATGTTCATACAGAGGACATGTGCATGATTTACGAATAAGATATGTCCAAACCGGATATCTTAAGTTCTCCAAATCATTCTGGAGTTCAGAAAAATTGATCTACCAAGTCATATGAGGTAGGTACATAATCAATAGCAAGCCATATATTCCACCCAGGCCAGGATTAACGATTTAGATATGTCCAAGCCGGATTAGCAGGTCAACCACACTCGGTGATAAATCAATAGTGACTCCTTCTTATCAATCAGGTATCTGATTATTATCTGCATGGCTTATGATTTAGAAATAACCGAATACGTTCTCCAAATATTTGTATTTAAGACCAATTGGTCCACCTTGCCAATAACGCAAAGTACAGAACTGATAGCAAATTATTATGTCCATTTAAATCCCTGAAGACCATGCATGTGAACATAAATTTAGATTTGTTCTCATACAGGTCGTAAGGTATTGATTTTTTTTAATGTCATTTTTCTGGGCAACCCTATTCTTAATGGTCATCCTACAGACGAAATAAAGTTACGGATATAATTACAATTGCTGCACTTTTTTCGAGTCTATTATTTTCTAGCTTGAATTTCCCGCTGGACAAAACTATAGCTTGGGACAAGCTCGGGTTTGGGTCGGTAACAGTTGAAGAAAGAAAAAAATCCCGCGTACGGATCTGACTTGGATTTGATAGGTTTTTCATTCTAGGTGTCCAGGCTTAGGCGTCCAGGCGTGTTGGGGATGCACATGGGCCTCTCCATACAATAAGGCGGACAAACAAATTTTCTTTCTTCTTTCGAACTTATAATATGTTTTTGATGTTGTCATAACAGGGAAATGTTGTTTAGCAATAACCTCAGTCATTTCGCGAGTAACTTTTGAAAAGGCCCTAATAGTTTGTCTCTTTAACAAAAAAAAATATAAATCTCAAAACGACATTTAACTATTATTCACAAAATATCAAGAATAGGAAGGAACTTTTATTATAGTAGAATATTGAAATTTGTGTTGCTATGATACACACCACGGATGAAAGAGAAGTTCTGGGCCAGACGCGTTTTTTTTTCAAATCGCTTTTTCTCAAAATGGCGCAAGTTTGCGCAAGATTTTCCGGTCATATTCCCAAATATGATCCCCAACTAAATATCTCCGCGGAGAAATGCAGGGAAAAAAGTGACTGAATTTTAAAGTTAAAAATGCCTCTATTTTTTAATGTTTTGTTCGTATTTTGATTTTTTTTTAATTTTTCCTTCATATATCACGATTTTTGTTAGTACGATATGAAAGCTTTTTCAATTATCTTAACAATGCTATATGTAAACCTTGTTATCGCGTCAAAAAAAACCTTTCAAAAACTGGCATGAAGTGAAGCAAGATTTTGAAGAGAAAGCCCTCGTTTTTACCTTTTCTCAACTTTGCTAACTAATATCTCAAAAACTAAAACCCCATACTGGGATCTAGGGTAAGACGGTATAATATGCCCCCTCATCATCAACGTGCACTGCCCACACGAAGAAAGACCCAACGACGAGAAAGAAGCGTTCCCGCGGAATGGTAGTCCGAAGCACTTTCTTTCCCCACAAAAATATCCACAAGGCCATATGGAGATCACCTAACCAATGAACGGAAAACCAAATCGACCACGTTCTAATGGACGGTAAATTCTTCTCCGACATCACGTTCGCACTTACCGCAGTGCGAATATTGAATCCGACCACTACCTCGTTGCAGTATCTCTGCGCTCAAAAATCTCGACGGTGTACAAGACGCGTCGAAGTCGGACGCCGCAGCTTAACATTGGGCGGCTACAAGACGGTAGACTAGCCGTAAAGAATTCGCGCAGCAACTGAAGTGACACTCCCCAACGGGAGAGCAGCTAGGCCCACCGTCTCTTGAAGATGGCGGGAGAGATATTCGATTCGCCATTGGAAGCACCGCAATCGCTGCACTTGACACGGTGCCCCGGGTCAGAGAAACGACTGGTATGACGGTATGACGATATAAACGGGCGCGGAAAAGATAAAACTCGATTTTCTGGAGAAAAAGCGCCAGTAGGAAGATATAGACCGTAAAGAGACAGAGCAACTGTACCGCGCTAATAACACACGAAAGGTCTATGAGAAGTTAAACCGTTCACATAAGGGCCACGTGCCACAGCCTGATATGTGTAACGATACAAACGGGAACCTTCTTACAAACGAGCGTGAGGTGATCCAAAGGTGGCGGCAGCACTACGAAGAGCACCTGAATGGCGATATGGCAGACAACGGTGGCGGTATGGTAATGAACCTAGGAGCACGCGCGCAGGACATGCGACTTCGGCTCCGAATCTCCAGGAAATCCGGAGGAGATCGGCCGGCTGAAAATTAACAAAGCCCCTGGAGTTGACCAACTACCAGGAGAGCTGTTAAACACGGTGGTGAGGCACTGGCTAGAGCGCTGCACTGGGTGATTATAAAGGTTTGGGAGGATGAGGTTCTGTCGCAGGAGTGGATGGAAGGTGTCGTGGGTCCCATCTACAAAAAGGGCGATAAGCTGCATTGCAGCAACTACCGCGCAACCACATTGCTGAACGCTGCCTACAAGGGACTCTCCCAAATGTTATGCCGTCGACTAACACCAGTTCGTGGGACAGTACCAGGCGGGTTTAATGGGCGAACGCTCCATCACGGACCAGGTGTTCGCTATTCGCCAAGTAATGAAGAAATGCCGCGAATACAACGTTCCCACACATCATCTATTCATCGACTTTAAAGCCGCATATGACACAATCAATCGGTACCAGCTATGGCAGTTAATGCAAGAACATGAATTTCCGGATAAACTGACACGGTTGATCAAAGCGACCATGGATCGGGTGATGACGAAGTACATGATAGGAAGAGGTTCAAGAGAAGACAAGGTGAGCCACCCACCGCGAGTTTGCATCGGTGGTGACGAAATCGAGGTAGTAGAAGAATTTGTGCCAGGCTGCCAAAATGATGCCAGCAGAGAAATTCGGAGACGCATCATGGCAGGAAATCATCAGTGCTTCGTTGATTACGTATTGCACTGGGAAAAGTGGCCAATGAATTTTATTTATTTCATTAACAATTCGTCCTAAGGTAGCGCGATTTTTCTATATCACTGCTGATAATGACCTTGGAGGTTATTCGTGGTTCTCACTAACCTATGACCGTAGGTGACCACCAGGCGCCTTCCGGAAAACCCAGACGTTCGTAAAATGGTCATTTGGAAAGTTCGTCCGAGAGCAGCGCAATTTTTCTAAACCATTTCTGATGGGATGTTTGAGCTAAACACATTTCTCACACTGATATGACCGCAGGTGCACCAGGCGGCTGTCCGAAAATCCGAACGTCCGAAAAATTGTCATTTTGTGAAGTTCGTCCTGAGCGCAGCATTTTTCTAAATCATTCCTGATGGTGATTTTGGGGATATTCCATTCTTCTGCTATATACCGTAGGTGGACCAGACGGCCTCCTTATCCGGAACGTCCGTAAAATTGTCATTCTGGAAAGTTCGTCCGCGAGCAGCACATTTTTTTAAACCATTTCTGATGGGGATGTTTGAACTAAACACATTTCTCACATTTCTATGACCGCAAGTGGCACTAGGCGGCCTTCCGGAAAATCCGGAACGTCCGAAGAAAATGGCATTTTGTGATTGTCATTTTCTAAACCATTTCTGACAATAACCTTGGAGTTAATTCAGATTTCTCACTCTGTAGGTGGCCACCAGACCCTTCCGGATAGTAAAATGGTAATTTTGAAAAGTTTATCCTAGAGCAGCGCATTTTTTAAAACGATTTCGACGGGGATATTCGAGTTAATACACAGCTCCTACTCTGCTACGACCGCAGGAAACAGGCGGCCTTCCGGAAAATCCGGAACATCCGTAAAATGGTAATTTTGTGAAGTTCTTCCTAGAGCAGCGCATTTTTAAACCATTTCTGACGGTGATTTTGGATGAAATTTCAGTATTATCCCATGCTAAAAATCGTATAGTTGCACATATGATGTAAAGTGGAGGCGATATACGTACATGGTAGGGAAGTACCATATCGCCTCCACTTTAACTCTTACGCAACATCATATACGATCTTGTGTTGACTGGGTCTTTATACCGCAGGTGACCCCAGTCTTCGGATAATCCGGAACGAACGTAGAAAAGATGATTTTAGAAAGTTTTCCTAGAGCAGCGCATTTTTTCAAA